>NW_019416246.1:363549-528882 GCF_000390285.2 Anoplophora glabripennis
AATAAATTGGAATAAACTAAATATATTTTATTAAATTATTGAATATTGTTTATAAACAAAAAAGTCGTTTGTGAAATTTACCAACGATTCAACGAATTTTAATTTTCCTCGGCGTGTTATGATTTTTTCTTTATCTTTTTTTATATATATGTACATTATATTATATTCCGGGAGTTATACAGCTAATTCCCGGTACAATCACAGAAAATAGATGCGAAACCGCGAGAAACAGAACTGACTACTGTGTTCGCCTGGAGAAAATCCCCAAATCGATTTCCTGAAGGATATCCTTCAGGAAATCCTCTCTGTGTGTGGACAACACTTCGGCTGAGGAAATCCTCAAGGAAATCCCGGAGGCTTTTTCCTTGAGGATTTCCTGTACGTGTATGGCTACCTTAAGGGCCCCCTACACGTTCCGGAAATCCTCTGAGGAAAAACTATGCAGTCGTGGCTTCGGGAATTCGGGAATGCCTGAATGCACCATTCGCCACACTTGCCCCGGTATACCTTTCAGTGTGTTGGTGGGCAATGGACACTACGGACGATATTTTGGCTCTTGTCGGCTTTTTATTAGCGAGACAGTGTATTATTAAAAGAAGTCGTAAGAGAAAACGTGTCAAAAAAATATGGAGAAAAGGTAGTTACAGAAAAGGAGACAGTTTTCCTACATAAGCAGATTCTTTTTTGACTCTGTCAGAGTAATTTCTATTTTTAACCCTTCATAGGCTCCGACTCGTAAATTTCCAAAAAATCGCGGCTCATGTTCACCGAACGATGGCCTCAACCAAATGAACTGATGCAACGCCACATACACTCCGATCGGCATGTATGGTACGGGAGATATTCAGAATCGTTTTTCCATTCTTAGGGTCGTATGTCATTGCTAAAAATATAACTAATTTCAGTAATTATCTAAGAACTTTTTAGTCTTGCATAGTATCATACACAAACTGCAGCAATTTTTGTTGCAATTTGTGTATGATACTATGCAAGATTAAAAAGTTCTCAATTAATTACTGAAATTAGTTATAATATTAGTATAGTGTCATACGACCCTTATCATGCTGCCAGAGCAGGCCAGCAAATTTGCGCAGTTTTCTACCACGCTCCGGAAATCCCGAAGGCCAGGACTGCACAGTTTTTCTTCCGAGGATTTCCCGAATGCGAATGGGGTCCTTTCGAGGGTCCTTTATGGCCGTACCCTTAAAAACATTTTCTGACAGTTGCATTTAATTCCAAACAATGAATTTTTAATGTTTTGTACGCATTATAGGAATGCGCATGCGTCTGATAGTTGAAAACTGTTTTGGATTGCTTTAGGAACAGAGCTATTGTCTTAACACGAATCGTCATAAAACAGTCTGATATCTGTTGATCATTGTTTATCGCCACATGTCCAATATCATGTGTAGTATAATGTGGATGTTTTTTTCAGTGCATTAGAAAAGTATTACCATAATTTCTCACATGAAACAGATTTGGCATCACTAATAATTTTACGCAACCTCAAGATTTTTTAGATTACATAAAACTGAAAATTCATTCATAAATTTGGTAAAAGTGAATGAAAGTATTTCTGAAATTATCAAAATTTTTCAAAATTGTGTACTCTTCCTATGTCAATAGTCCAAAGTCAGTCATTTGTCAAATTTAAAATGGATAAAGACATTTTTAAGAAATACAATAACACAAGAAAGGTTAAGATGCTTTAGCTGCGTTCATTATAAAAAATTGTTGAAGTAGATAAACGACTTCAACGAGAAAGTTATTATAACCACTTCGCATCTAGAGAGGACCAGCGGATTGATTTGTTATATAAATCATGTATGCTAACTCTTACTGTTAAAATTGATCTGCATATTTTTAGATACACGAGTCGCCACTGCTATACTATGTACATGTCGATTTAAATATTCACTTTGGAAAATACTTTCCTAGACAGAGAAACTGAGATTTTCCGGAGTTCTACGCCTTGTAGGTATCTCATAATAAACGAACTCGACGAAGCCCTTGCAAAGTATTTATATGATTATATTATTATATGGTAGTTTGTAGCGATTACACCGCTGTGTTTATTTTATTGATTAAATCCGTATATTGCTACCGACTTTTATTTAGCGAATACTCGTAGTATATTAACATCCATGGAGTTTCCTGTTATTATTATTGTGATTTAGTTTAAGACTATGGTTAATATCACAAATACAAAAAATTTTAGTCTCTTAAAAAGAAACTTTAATGCTTGTATAATTCGCTTTTCACTCGTCGCTGTCTACATTTCCAATATTATGGACATCAATATTACTTAGATTAGTAGATCTATCTTATCTGTACTTGAAACCAACTGTATATGGCCAGCTCCACGAACCTAGTGATATGATGTTTGACACGTACATACATGGCGCCTTTATAATTCTATCTTAGGGCATTGTTACCGGCGTTAAAGAGATTACTTTAATTTTTTTATAATGAAAGATCGATTTCAAATTATAAGATATATCTGTTCAGATACACATTTTAGGTACTCACATATACGGCTGTCGTTTCTATGTTTAACAGGAAATACTATTAACTTTTTAATAATATACTATACTTATATGTTTTTATTTCAAGAATTCTTCCAAGATATGAAACGTGTATAATGTATAATATAATATTTTTTAAAATACCTATTTATTGAAATTGTCGTCTGTAATAAATTATACTGTTTTGACATAAAAATGTATGTAGTGAAAGTTTAATAAGGTTATTTAAGCTTACTTGCTAAGTGCTATTTATCAGAGTCAAAACAATTTTACATCCACTTTATCCGGAAGTTTTACAAAATTACTGAGAATATGCAGCGTGTTGTTTTAAAAAAAAGTTACTAGTGTTCACTTCACTGTTTGCAAAAAATTTGCAAATTCAGAATTTGAAATTGATTTCTTTAGGTATAAGAGGATCAATTAATTATTGTGTTCGCATCATTGAGAGAAAAAATAACTGTATAGGATATTTTAAATGAAGAATATAATGCTGAAGTCAAAGACAATTGAGCCAAAATTGGTTCATTAACTAGTTATAAGGCACTTTTTTTTTAATTTAATTTTCCCTCACAAATACAACTTTGGACCAACGGGCACAATTATATTGTAGCTTCGAGATTATCTGTTAGCATTTAAATACATTCTGTATAAAATATAGTCGTATTTGTGTTTATCAGAATGTGAATTTAATATCAAGGCAACAAATAGAATATTGCCCTAATTAAGTCTTCGTCCAATTCAGTCGATATTAATGTTTCTATTTGTTTTCGTATTTGTACTTTCTAGCTAAACGGGTGTTTATTTTCATTTTTGTCGAACTAAATGGTTAAGTAATCTTTTTGAAATTTTGCCTAGGTTTCAGTCAAAGGCCATTCATAATCAGTTTTAAGTTCAGTGACTCGCATTACTATTCTAACTTATTTAAATTTCTATAATGAGTAACTAAACAAATCATCCATTCTAAATAAAAAGAGGATATTTAGTTTTATTTCTTCAAAACACTGTTTGCCCGGCTACTATTTGAATAGTCATAGTTCATTGGAAAGTCAAGTGAAATGTTTTGAAATAAAGACGTCTAAAAATGTCTTCAGCAGCCAATCTTAATGTATTGAAATATATACTATACTCAAGATAGGCAATCACTCTTTATTTAATTATGATAAAAAGAAAAAATTTTCACAACTTAGTCAATAAAGTAAAAAAAAAAAATCTTATTTATTAGGTAACAATTTTTTGCATAACATTTTTCTTTAAAATTTTTTAAATAATCCATTTCGATGGGAAATCCAATTCTCTACAAAATTTTTCTTGTGAATTATACCGAAATTTTGCTTCGTCTTCGTGCTATATTTAAAAAACTGCAAAAGTGCTTTTTCACCCCTATCTTCAATTTCAACCCTATAATTTAATAGCACCTCGCGGTTTTTTCATTTTTAATGACCCTTCAAACAAGTCGTGATGAAAATCCTTGAACGTCTTATTTCCTTCCTTATTTGCAAAAAAATGAGAATTAAAACGTATAAGGTTAAACGCGGCGAAAATCGAAAAATTGTAAGTTTGAGCGGCCATATATCAGTCAATTTTCATCCAAAAATACTTTACAATCTTTTAATTTGAAGGAAATTTTATCAATTTTTTTTTCTATGAAGCAATGCCTATACCTTGTTATGTACTCTATACTGTAAAAAACTAGAGGCAGAAAAGTAAAAAAAAATCAAATTGTTTATTAATGATTTTTTGCATAAAATTTTCCTTTTAAATTTTTTAAATAAGCCATTTCAATTCAATTCTCTAAATAATTTTTCCTACTATAACGAAATTTTGCTTCGTTTTCGAGCTACAATAAAAAACTGAAAGGGATGCATTTTCACCCCTATCTCCAATTTCCACCCTCTAATTTAATAGCACTCCGCGGTTTTTTCATCTAAAATAACCATTTGAACGATACATGTAATAAAATATCTTGAACCTCATAGTTCCTCTTAATCAATAGCCTAATAGTCTTATAGACCGGTACTATTATTTAAATTTTAAGATATTTTAAACATCACTGAGATTTAGAAAAAAAGACATAATAAGTTTCTTAAACTTCAATGTAAATTATAGTTAAAGTCCATTTGTGATTGTGAGGATCCGTATATCTGATGAAATATTGGCAAAATAAAAGTGTGGTAGTGCTATCGGGCTCAAATATATTAGTTGTCAAAGCTCTTTATAAAAAATCTAAAGAAACTTGTAACGAATAAGAAACATGAAAAACTTTTATTTATCTAATTGTAATACAACAAAATGAAATAATTTCTATAGTAACAATTATTTTACTGAACTAAATTAAAAATTATTAAAAAAATAATAATTAAGATAAAATAACTAACAATTACAAAAGGTTTTCGAAAGACCTTTAGCATAAGTTTATGACGGCCGGCGTTATTAAGTTTGAGATTACAATTTTCCTGTATGCTTTGTTTTAATTCATCTTGGATTTGTAGTGACGTTGTATAATAGTAATAATAATATTCTTTTCACCCTTTCAAATTAGGATCGCAAGGATTTTATGTGGGAGCGATCTGCTATTTTAAAACCTAATTTGACTGGTTATCTAACTTGTATAAGCAAGTATTGCAGTCATGCTGTAACAGACATAGGCATGATTATTTTTACGGCATCCTGATATCTCGAGACACTTTTTTGTTTACGCATTAGCGGTTTACTTCCTCATTGTGTGCCGAAAAAGGTATTACGCTTGCAGCGGTAAATAAGGTTCTGCGCTTTTTTTTAACCATTGTGATTAGGTTTCCAGACTGAGAATAATAAATATTTGTCTAGTTTAGAAAGCCAATGAGCCAGAAGCTAAATCCAGAAAAAAACAAATTTGGTATGCATAAATAGTGTATAGTGTGGTTCACATTAGACACCGGCATCTTGCTTATGTGAAGAGATAAGATTAATTTTATTTAGATATACTTACACTTTTGTATTTTTTTGATTATCCGAAAGATGGTAATGAAATTCTAATTTAGGCAAACTTACAATATTTTTTTCATAACATAACTGACCTGTAAATAGAGGACGTCGAGAACAGCTGTAAAGATTTATGAATATCTTGTAGAGTTTAAATAGTTCACGGAATAGTCGTGTACTCTGGAAAGAATGAGTTATTACATTTACGATGACGTACAATAGAACCTCGAATATAGCAAAGCAAGAAGATATAACTTAACTTTCTATAAGAAATATGTACTTTGTAGCTACCAGAGATCATAAAGTAAGAATATAATTATTATTCATAAATTTCAAGGTAATAGTTCAGACTTTAATGCATTTTGTTCTTAAAAGAATTAAGAGAATAACCGCCCCCCCCTCACACGGCCAATCCGGCACAATAATTTAATCGAGACGGTAGTTAAATTGAATCGAATTGAGGATCCATCGTCTGAACATTTAAAACTATGTGCCTCTACTTCATTTGACATTTTTATCCGAATCCGTACCGTGTGGCAGGTCTGTAACTTGCAGTATAGTCTTTCCGAAGTCAGTTGAACATGTATAAAAACGCCTAGCAATAAAATTTAATGAGTTTCATAGGCGTCTCTAAAAAAAAATTATAATAATTTCACCAACAACATAAGTATTTTAATTATTTATGTCCTCAAACAGTTTTATTATATTGATGGTAAATTTCGTTTTGTTCCGTTTCAAAAGGTCTCCAAAATGCCAAATTGTAATAATATTAGTAAACAAAATATCACTCTTATTTCTACCTTTCGCAATTAATTGTAATATGAATGTTATAGATGCCTATAATAAATTAAAACTACCTGAATCACACCAAATTCCGCATTGCTGCACTGCATTGCTAGGCCATTTGTTGACAACTGAATTTATGGGCCAGGTCGCCCAGTGCGGTTACGTTTCTGCCGCGTTTGCCCGAGCGCTCATTCTTCAACTGGGAGACCAGACCTGTATATGGGTATGGCTAAATAAATATGAGAACAAGTTTTTAAAATATTTCAATGCCGAGTTGCTGCGTCAGCGACCGAACCTGGTACATACTGCCAACCTTTTGGTTCTTCAATTGAGATCGGAAAGACTATACCTGTTTGTGAAATGTCTGGTTTAATTACAAGAAAATTGGTCCTAGAGCTTACGATTTGTGGCTAGGTATATAATACATTCTCAGTAATGCATTTTATACCTATTTAAGTACTTAATTGAATTTTCTTCGAAATGAAAAACGAAATATTATATCAAGTTTAATTATTATTAATTAATTATTTATTGAAATACAATAAATAAATGCTGCTACTCCAAATAAGCAATTTATAAACAATAGAGCAATAACATAACATATGACAGAAGCATAGTCCGGCAGTTTGGATTTGCTCGTCTGGGGTTTTAATCTTTCAGTAAATCGCAGCAGTCTGCTCGACCTTCGATGACATAATGATGCCAATTAAATAATTAAAAAATATCAAATGCACGTATAGTCGAGACCTTCGAAACTGATTTTTATATGGGTTCAGTTTCATTTCCCTTTCTAATACATAAGGATTAAGGAAATGAGTAATACTAGAAATTTACACATTTATTCTTTAATACAGGGGTTTCAGGTTAACGACTAAATTATAGGGATTTTAGAACATTAAATAAATAAGAATTTTTCTTATAAACGAGTCTCTTGGGTTTGATTTTCAAGAAATAATGCGTTGTTATTTTATTTTGCCAATATATTCAAAATCAATGTTTGGTTGGTTTGATTATGTACAGAGTGATTCGTAAATGAACAGACACAGGACAGGTGCGTGTATGGGACCTTGAAATATGACATATAAACTCAACTTACCGCTATATCAAGCTATATCAGTATATCAAGTTGGTTTGTTTAACCGCTAGATAAATTTGTCAAAAAAATTGTTTTAAATAGATTTAAATTAAATTTGATATACTACTATTTACTGTATATAGATGCCGTATTGTAAATATCGCTAGCATGATTAATTTTTTTTATAGAGAAAGTTACATCAGCTCTTATTTTTTTTTTTAAGAATAGACTTGTTTCAAGTTTTTTCTTTCTCTTGATTTGTTTTTAATATTTTAACGCTTTTCGCGTAACTAATTATTTTATTTTTAATGTTATCACATTTTTTTGCAAATCTGATTTAAATAATTGCTATCAAAAAATTCTTAATTAAAATGAAATAATGTTTTGTACCAAGTATTAAAAACTCTTAATCGAATATTCTTTCAAGAGATTTATTGGAAATAAGCTTCATTTTTAATATCACAATTCATTTAAAAAAAAGAGATCCTTATTTTAAGAACACAAATTATATGAAATCGATGAGAATTTTTTGACTGTATGATGTGTACTGAAAATGGTGGCTATTTCCAATAATTTTCATGAAAGAAAATGCATGCTACTACAATTCTTATCTTCGTTTTTGTTATCAAGTATAACAGATTTTCGATGACAAATCAAATTTATATCGAAAATATTTTGGTGATAACACTGATTACTAATAAAATAATTAATTGCACGGAAATCGTTAAGTATACAAAATATATTTACAAAAGGAAAAATATTTGAGAAATAATCTTATGGTTGAAACAAGAACTAAAGTTATAAGACCATCCTCCAAAAATATCGTATTTGTGTAGAAGTGGTTGCAATAAATATTGCAACCACTTCTACACAAATGGCCAATTCTGTAAATGTAATTATCTAAATTATTGTCAAAAAGTGGCATCTATACACAAGTACATACTAGCAAACTATTCAAATCGGACAAAGCATTTTATTGTTATAGAAAAGATTAAAATTTTTTTGAAATTCATTTAGCGGGTGTGTGTTCAATTTACCCTTTATTTTTAGAGAGCCTAATTTACACAAGTGTACGAGGTCTGTTTATAAAATAACTGTGAACTTTTTGAATTATACGCTAATGAAGATATTTAGTGATATGCTTTTGGCAACATTGCGTTGCCATAACCTCTATAACAATATGTTCTTGGATTGTTGATATCTCATTTAGTTTTCGTGATATTGTTATTTTGGTGCAACGTGTAAGTGTTAGTGATGATTTTTGAAATGTGCGTGGTTTCCTGGAATAACGATGCAACGTAAAATTTTGCGTGAAACTGGGAAAATCTTTCACGGAAACGTTTCAACTTTTGAAGCATATTACATATAACAAGCAACGGAAATGATGCTCTGGGTAGTACACAATATTACAAATTAAAGGTTGTCATTAGTCAGTTGAAGATGATCCTTGACCCGGAAGATCTTGCACTTTATCTGATGACTCCAACGTTCAGAATGTCAAAGATTTGGTGTTCCTAGAGAAATTGCAGAAGAGATTAGCATCTCAATTGGGTCAAGCCATGAAATTTTGACTGAAAAATTGTTGCAGAAAAATTTCTTCCTCGTTTGATGACCGAACAACAAAAAGAAAATGGTGAATGAAACATTAAATCAAAGGATCATAACGGGAGACGAGGAGCTAGGTGTACGGCTACGACATTGAGACAACAGTTCAATCATCACGATTCAATCAATTGCCTCAACCAGAGTTGTGGCGAGACAACTCATGGTTCTTGCACCATGACAATGCACCAGCACACTCAGCTTTGTCAATTCGTCAGTCCTCACCCTACTTATTTGCCAGACACGGCTCCTTGCGATTTCTTCTTATTTCCGAAATTAAAATCAGTGCTTAAAGGACGTCGTTTTCAGACTATTGATGCAATCAAGGCAAACTCATCACAGGCTTTAAATGCCATTTCAAATGAAGCTATCCAGGACAGCTTCGCGAAATGGAAACACTCCAGTGTGATTAGGGGAGGGGAGTACTTTGAAGGAGACAAGGACCAATAATGTATAAAATTAATAATACAGTTTAAAAAAAGCAATAAGTTTCGATCTTAAATATTTCTCTTTGGAGTAAAACAAACGCCCTGTGGAACTTATTTAAAAACTAATTGTATTATGTTATTCTCGATGTTATTAGGGACCTCAAATCATATACATACTAAAAATAAGGTACCTACGTCGATTACTCTTATGTATATTTACATATTATATACTTTGGCGAAAATAAATTTTTAATAAATTATTTTTAACTAACCTTTAACATATTGCACCTTGAAAACAAGACGATAACCTCTTATTTCATGAAAACAATCTTCTCATTTATTTTTTTTTAAATAAATAATAAATAAACAGCAAATAGGAAAAAAAGCAAAACCTTTATCTAAAATTGAAAATTATTGAAATAATCGGACGTAATTCTTAACAAATCATTATTACAATGAAATAAATTACATTGATCTGCTATTTGGTCATAATTATTAGCCATTAAATAAATAGGAGATTGTACAAGCACATTTGTTCTAGCATTTCGACAATAAAACAGTGAAGCCTCACGAGAGCCAGGTGTCGGAACACGTAGGTATATTAAAAAGATACAGTAAAACCTGAGAACCAACCATGTCATGAAACAATTTAAATAAAAAAGATAAACTTGCAACCACCCTTCTAGTATTCAGCCACTGCATACTGAATCTTTGTAACAATAATTGGTGGTTGTATCCCCTATCAGGATAAAAATGTTACTGTATATCTGATAACAAGGGTGCCAAATAAAGCTACAATATTCGAGTTTCGAACGTACTAGTGAATAGTATAGACTCTATATATCTGTAAAAGAATTTGTGCTTCTTATAACAAAGGCTGGCATACTATACGTTGCGCGTCGATTTAATACTTGAATTAATACGATCAGCAAAAGACAATCTGCTGTCAAACATTACACCAAGATTCTTAATGTTCTGAAAACGAGTTAAAGCTGACATACTTATATTATAATCAAATATGAGGAGATGATTTTTAAGAGTAAACGAACACATTTTTTTTGTGTTAACGGATAAATAATGATCAGTACACTACATATAAACATGATCCACAAGGTCTTGCAGTAACAGACAATCAGCCGTAGATGATATATATTCAAGTCGTCGGCAAACATAAGATGATTTGACTTTAACGTTAGAGATAAGTATACTAATAATATATAATAAGTATAATAATATAAAAAGGAGTGGCCTCAAGTTAGAGCCTTAAGGTACTCCTGATGCCGCATTAAAAGTATTCGACTGTTCTAATATTCTGTTAAGTACTAATAAAATTTATACGTTATTCTTAAGCACCCTTATTTACGGGAAGGATTTATTTTTTGTGACTGTCAATTTCTCTAAAAAAAATTGTGGTTTATATGACTGTTATGTTAATATGGTCGTTACGAATTCTTTCAATAGGTACTAATTTGCCGCATAACTACCGTATATAGAGCCGTAGTAATATTTTCTGAAAGACATAATTTCACATATGTATAACACATATGTTTGTTCTTACATATTCTTGCCGTTAGATCTTTTGGTCTTGTCCGGTACCATACCATATGAATTTAACTACTACGAAGTCTTTTTAGTTAAAACCATGCAGTAGTTTAGTCACATCTGTTGTCATCATTCTGTGGGAGTTCGGATTTTTGTGGGTTAATTTACATTGAAACATAGTTTGTTCATACAAGGTTCGCCACTTAAAACTCCTCAAATCGGTATCTTGGAAGTATCATTTGGTGGGTTTTCTGAACTGAAATTTTTAATTAGAAAAGGAAGTGATTAGGCGGCAAAATGGCGGCTGTTGAAAATTTATTTTTCCGAGCGAATGTATTCTTTCACGCGCTTTATAAAAACAGGGAAAGCGATGGCATAAACCATAAAAAGAGCTTTGATTTAATATATGAGTTGATGGTTTTTCTTACTAAAAGGATGTTTAAAATTGAGTACAAATAATATAACATGTTACCTCAGAAATGTTTGATATAATAAAAGACAGTGTTAATTAAGAGAAAATGATCAAAATTAATATGTATTACTTTCTGGAAAATAAATCAAAACTATTTTTGTTAGTTTTTCAGATTTTTTGATAAATGCATTAATTTTTCGGAAAAATGTTTAAGGCCATTATTGCTTGTTATAAAATTTTTACACTTTCTTTGTAGTTATATTTCATAACTTCTTTAAATTAAGTACCAGAATATAAACATCCTAACGAAACTAAA
Source organism: Anoplophora glabripennis (assembly GCF_000390285.2). NCBI lineage: Eukaryota > Metazoa > Arthropoda > Insecta > Coleoptera > Cerambycidae > Anoplophora > Anoplophora glabripennis. The sequence continues at coordinate 375,197 of NW_019416246.1, forward strand.
ATTTGTATTAAAAGAAAGGCACAAAAGTAAGGGAAAAATATTGACTGGTTCATCACTAGTGCATCAATGAGATTTCATTTTGTTCATATTTCGTAAATTTATTTAGGTATTGAAGTTTTTAAATATAAAATTGCAAAATAGTAAGTGAAGCTGTGGGCAAAAGTACAAAATTATAAAATTATTTTTTAAGCTCCATATGCAGTTTAGGTAGGAAACTTTTTATTATCCACAGCTGTATTACATATTTGAAGGAAAATAGCACTAACAATGAATTTCTTAAACGTCTCTAAAAGTTAACATATCGTTGGGTTATTGAACTCGGAAGCAAATAAGGAATACAATGGCTTGAAAATATTAGTAGCTTGTATTATATAAAAAAAAATAAACTGATGGTTGCAATAAAATCTGATCCATATTTATTTCGCATTTTTCAAAAAAATTATCTGAAGAGATATGTATTTTCGGTTTCAAATTAATTCACTTTAAGTTAGGTAATTTTGCTCCAACTTAAACTTCTGTTCTATCTCTGGCAGTTCATGAGGTACAAATGCTACTGTTGTTCGATTGCATTAAGTTTTATAGCGTGAATGCTGCTGCTCGTAAAAATAAATTTTCAGCATCTGCCATTTTGTTATAATCACTTGTCTTGGGCCCTGAAAATGTCTATAAAATGAAATGACTTCGATTATCACGATAGCCAAGATACAGGCATTTGTGGGTTTTAAGTTGCGGACTATGTATACAAAGTGTCCCCCGTAAGTCACGCCGTTATATGTTTTTTATTTTGGTTCTCGTCTAATTTATTTTATTGATGATGCCGAATAATTATCCTATAATAGCTGTTTTAAATTGACAATTTATTGATCAATTAATTCATGAAGTCGCTTCATCAAGAAATTGGACAAGTGTAATGCACCAAATCTGCTGTCAAATAACTTCATGAATTTATTCATCAAGTTCTTGACGAATTAGAGCATGTTCTAATTTTCGTCAATTTCTTCGTGGAGATCAGAAGTACCAACCCAACAGATTTCCAGCATCAGATCAGTAATGAGGTTATGTTATTGGAATATGTAAATAATTGTGTGGCGTCGTGCTAGTTTTGCATTGTTTTTACTGATTTGTTACTTACAAAAACTAAATATCTATATAATATGTGTCAGAACGGCACCGCTGTTGTATCACTACAATTATTACTGGAAAGGTGACATTTCTGAAATTTATTTGCTTCTTCGTCAATTTATTCATGGATAAATTGTCAATGTAAAACAGCTATAAGAAGTGGCTGCTATGAGTTGTCTTTATTTTTGTTAGTTGGTATCATCTGGTATTTATAGCATCTTTGCATTTAAGGGGGACGTTTATATAGACAATTTTTTGTCCAGTGTTTTAGAAAATCTAAGCAAGTTAGAACCAATATCTCTTCACTGTACTAGTTACATAAGTTTTCTTCAGGGTATACGACAACTGACAATGCATTCAAAAAAGGGAAAAAACGCATTTTTATCTCGTATATTTATCTTACGTTTCCTGAATTTTGCACGCCTGTTAAACATACAGAAAATCGCGTACGGTACTATAAACATAATCACATCCCGCAGAATGATTTTAGGAAACAGTTAACACAAGCATTAATCACAATTATTGAGTCTTTACTTTGCTGGACAAAACAGGAAAGGTACATTTTCTCATGTTTACATGTTTTCTGTGATATTTCAATGCGAAAAATGAAAGGAAGTTGCTCTAGTTTAGGGTTATGCTTCGTCACTTGCTGGATCTAAATGAGTGAAATTATGCTCGTAAATTAATTATTTTGAGAACAAAATTGTATTAAACCTGTAAAAAGAGAAAAAGTTATAAAGATTTTTCAGTTTTAGCTGAGAGCTTCTGTACATTGCTTACGTGGGCCGTGATCAGTGACGTGTATTGACATGTCCCTGATTAGCTTCGAATATTTGTCTGTAACATAAGAAGATTTAATTTTTTTAATGGAGCATTTTGTAAATATTTATTCATTTGAATACATTTTTTTAGTGGTATAAAGTTTGATGGATATGCCTCTGATAGTAAGAAACATATAATTATAAACAAATACTATACCATAAGCAAATTGTGAGATATTAGTACTAATTGTCAGGCAACCAAAATTTATCCATTCAAAAAAAGGTTAGGTTTCTTGTTATATTTGAAAATGTGGCAATCTGACAATAATGAAATAACTTCAGATAACCCTATAGAGGTTACATAGGGTATACCATTAACATAACACTCTGTAGAGCTAGATAATTTATGATTTTATTGAAACTTTTAAGTTTTATATATACCTACCTAATTAATAAGTCACTTTGAATTTTGACGTGTCACTCTATCGATCTGTATGCGAAGTGCGATTAAATAGAATTTAGAAATTATTTATAATTACCTACTGCCTACTGTTTGAAATATACCTTTACTAACAGAGATTAATGGTGTAACCTTCAACGCACACTTGCGCAATAAAATTTTAGTGCAAGTTGGGGTGGTCTGAGTGCTTTGACATTACAGGAATTCTTTCCAAAAAGCGACATGTGGATTAGCTGCTTGAAGAAAATCACGTAGACATTTACTCTTAGAGTAACAGTTCCGTCTCGTCTAATGTAGGAATATTGTTCTTGATCATGAAATCAAGGTCGTTATGAGAGTACCCGTATAAGTGATTGGACCGAGAAAGGTAATTAGAAAACGACTAACAATATGCACCTAAAGGCTCGTGCCCAACTAGCATTTAATATCTTTTATAAAGATTGTAAGAACATTCTTGTTAAGAACAAGTACCTGTTAAGGTTGAATAAATTGTATCTTTCCGAAATACAATACTTATTGAAGTGTTCAGTAAGTTCGAAATAGGCACCAATTTATACAGCAATTTTTTTTTATAAATTCTCGTGTAACTCTAAAAGTTATAAAACAGTTGTAAATGTAATAGATCCTATTTCGCCTTAAGCAACCGTGAAAAAAACTCATGTAAAAGTAGTTTTCTGAGGATGTATACATTATTCAAAAATGATTTAGCATTTAGAACCTGCGAAAATCTCCAATCATAGAACAAATCAATCTTGTAAGTACTTAACCAATAATAGCAACATCTAGGGGTGTTCCGCTGTCCAGTTTTTGTACACCAAAATACCTACCTTCCCCGAGAAAAAAGCACCAAATTAAAATGCGTCCGAAATTTCACAAATTGCCTCGATACGACAAAAAATTTCCGAAATACCCTCGAAATGCCTTAAATGCCACCGAAATGTCCCCGAAATGCCAGAGATACCAGAAAATGCCTCTAAATGCCAGGAAATACCTCGAAATGCCTTACTTATGATTGTGATATAATAAATAGTGAAAAAATGAGAAACTAAGAACTCGGCAACGGGAATATACATCGAACTAAACTTATTTAGGCATAAATATAATAATTTTTAGGAAAATAAATATGGAATACAGAACAAAAGTACTTGCATCAGTGACGGTGAATGAAAAAGAAGGGAAATCAGAAATTGGCGAGAAGATAGCCAACTTTAAAACCGAGTTTAAAACTATGGATGAATAATAATTTTTCTTTTGGGAATTATTTGCTTTTTTAATGACGAAAAATACGTAGTGTCTAAGTCAGGCACATGAATAACTGTATATCTTGATATACATTGTAAATATGTAAATCATATTGTTTCAGTAAAAACTATTTTAACAACTCTTTTATTTTTTCTTGATACGGAGGTAGAATAATTCTTTTAGACAACAATAATTTTATTAAACATTATTAAAAAAATATATATTTAAGAAATAAGAAAAATGGAAAAATTACTTGTTTTACATAGGTATGTAAAAATGGAAACCAATGAGCAATGATATAAAGGTAAACTTTTTGAAAACATTTTATTTTTTATTTAGGATATATTTAAATTCAGTAAAAAAATAAAACTTTTAATACATACATACGTATTCCTCTAACAAATACATTTCTTCGCCGCTGCTATTCATGTTGAATAGAGTTACCTATTATAAATAAAAAAGTGGTTACTTACATACCTGTTTCTTGATTTGAATCAAGGAAATGCCACTAAGGTACAATTTTCAACACCTATGAGCCTAATTGGTCACCCTCACGCCCTGATGTCGAATGATAAAATCCATCTCATCGAGCACCTCGTGGACAAACTATTACGCGTATGCGCACAATACAAAACTTCTTTCAGAATGCCTCAAAAATGCACCAAAATTCCACGAAATTCCAGAAAATGCCTCCAAATGTTTCAAAATGCCTCAGAATTCGAGAAAATGCCTCGAAATACCTACAATGTGTACACCAAAATGCCTCAGCGAAACACCCCTCGAGCAACATTGAGTCTATAACTTGAAAAATTAAGGGAAATAATATTCAATTAGCTTTGACTACAGAGTTCATTTTATTTTAAAAATCACAAATTTGTTCTGTTGGAACAATGTGTTTGACCTTAATATAAAACAAAATTTTCTGTCAAAAAACCGTAATCATAATGAATTTATAAGAATACAATATTTAATACCATTAATACGACATCTAATCGCCGTCTGTATTGTAATTCCAATTTCTTTTAACAAACAACAAATTTACTGTCTAGAGTAAAACTACATTAGAGTATTTTAATTCTCCAGGGAGAAAATATAAAGGAAACACTTGCAATATGTATATTAACTGAGAATGAGACTAGATTTATATTTTCAGAAGATAAATATTTTTCAAAACAATCTTTTAAACCAATTACCCATATTACCCAGAAGTTCCAGTATTTTTTATTTCTTTAAACTCTTTATATTTTCATCTTCACCTTTGTCTTGGTTTATTTTAGTCATGTATTATGCATTCTTAAAAATGTATTCAATCGTGAAAAGTTATCTTATTTTGATGTAAGTAGTGTAAGGAATTACTTAGTGCTTGGATTGCTCTATGCTTGTGGGATAGGTCAGCTACATATCAACATTATGTGGTTGGATTATGGAGACGAATATGTGTCTAGACAGCAAAATGGCCTTTAGTGCGAAGTGAAATGGTACTTCTTCCACCTACACACATCAAATTGGGACTTATGAAACCTTCTTTGAAGGCCCTTGACAAAACAGGTGATGCTCTTGGATACCTGAAAACTATGTTTCCCAATTTGAGTGATGCCAAAATAAAAGAAGGCAAATTTGTAGGTCCTTAAATTAGAAAAGTTTTGAAAGACGAACATTTTAATTGAAAATTAAATTTCTTTGAATTGGTATCTTTATGTTGAAAGGATTTTTAGGCAATAATAACTACCCATAACTGATAGCAGAACTTCCAAGAAACTACAAAAATTTAGGGTATCGCATGTCATTGAAAATTAATTTCCTTCACTCGCTGAAAACATTGGTGCTGTAAGTGATGAACATGGTGACCGCAGTTTCATCAGGAAATCTGCACTATGGAGTAGAGATACAAAGGAAGATGGGATGCAGGAATGATGAATGACTATTGCTGGTTTATCATAGTGGTTGACCATACTCCTCATAAGAGAAAAAATAGTGATTCCTGCACTTTTCTTCTCAGACAAGATAATTAATTGCATAGAAATTATACGCTGCCTTGGTTTCTTTTCTTTTTTATATTGTATTGACATTGAAAGTTGTAATCTAATTGCTTATTAGATCTTTTTTTATGTTTAGTTTTGGCCAGCAGTGTTCAGTATATAAAAAAATATTTTTATAAAATTTAAACACTAACAGAAAAATTACGAGACATGTAGTTTTTAATGCGCTTTTCTTGTACTGCAGGTGCGAATTAGTAAGGAACACTCTATTTTGTTTGTGTTACAAAGGAAAAGTTAAAATTTGTTGACCAATGTAATTAACGCTGTGATAGAATTTTTACTGTATAAATATAGATTTGAATGAGTGTTATGTAACACATGTTTGCTTACAACTACATCTAAGAGCTATTACACGTAAGCTATAGATATAAAATGGTTATACAGTAATAAATAATTTTACAATGTAGTATTACTTATAAATATGCTATAAGTATAAATGTATAAATCTAACTTACAAGTAAAAAAACTTTTATGAAACTGTTTTATAATTTGATTGTAAAAATATTCTTACAGCATAAACTTAAGCTATTTGACTCTTAAAACAAAATTAAGTTGCAGGGGACCTTTATACAACAAATTACAAATTTACAGATTCTATACAGGCTGTTACAAATAGACAAGGTGCTCTGTGGGTAAGAGGTACGAAGTAGCTTAAATGGGGGCAATGTTGCGTAATCAGGGGACCAACATAATATCTCTAAAAAATCAAGGCTAACATGATTAGTTTTCGAAATATTTGAAAAAAAAAACAGAAATTTTGGGTGTCCGTTTTTGTTTCATTTCAGCCTTGTTTGAGGTGATATTGAAAAGGAGAAACACTTTCTCGTGGCAACTTTTTGCCCTCTATCGAATGGCATAATCAATTTTTATATGTAATGTTTTGTCTCTCCAGGACCATCATCAACCTCATTTTTTTTAAATAGGACCCTGGAAATTTTATTAAATTATTTGCAAGCTTTCATGATCCCCATTACTGTACTGTCTCAGCCCGAACCGCACAGATTCAGACGTTTTGTCTCGAAAAATTCATCTTCAATGTATTCGTTCCAAATATCTCAAATTTTTTATTTAGATTTCTATGTTTATTGAATTATCGTACACTCTAAGTGTCATTAGACCTTGTGAAATCCACCTAGTTATTTAAACTATTACCATCACACGTTACAATAAAACATTATTCGAGTTTTAATCTCCATCACCTGGTTATACATAATTCGATAAGTTTTTGCGTTAAAATTAAAACATTAATTTTAATTTCATTATGACAAATTAATTCATAAAAACGCATATGAACAATCAAAACTTCAAATGAATATTATACTTTATAAAATTACAGTAAATGTAAAAACGTTTCTGTTTTGGCAAATGTTGTAAATGAAGATAAGCTTAATATGATGGAAATTTATTATACCTATAATCGTAACTGTGAAAGAGCATTCCAGATGTATTTGTATGAATATCATGAAAAAAATTAAATCGAAATTTGTTTGAATTTTGAGCTCTCGAGAATCCTAGAAATAACTATGAGCATGGGATTAAAACTAATAATGTTTTATTGTAACATGTGATGGTAATAGTTTAAATAACTAGGTGGATTTCACAGGGTCTATCAACATTTAGAGTGTACGATAATTCAATAAATATAGAAATCTAAGAAAAAAAATTATGTAAATTTGGAACGAATACATTGATGATGAATTTTTCAAGACAAAACGCCTGAATCAGGTTCGGGCTGAGACAGTACAGTATTGGGGGTCATGAAGGCTTGCAAAAAATGTAATCAAATTTCCAGGGTTGTATTTAAAAAAAATTAAGTTGATTATGGTCCTGGAGAGACGAAACGTTACATATAAAAATTGATTATGCCATTCAATAGAGGGCAAAGAGTTGCCATGAGAAAGTGTACTCCTTTTTTTCAAAATCACCTTATACAAGGCTGAAATGAAACAAAAACAGATTTCCATAATTTCATTTTTTTTTTCAAATATTTCGAAAACTAGTCATGTTAGCCTTGATTTTTTAAAGGCATAATGTTGGTCCCTTGATTATGCAACTTTGCCCCCTTTTAAGCTACTTCGTATCTCTTACCGTTTTCGAGATCCCTGTAGTGAGAAGCGGATTTGTAACAGTCTGTATAGCTCTTAATATCGTAATTGCCTCAACCAAATCCTTATAAACGCAGTTATAGCAAAAGCAGTGACGATTTTACTCTAGTAATATCGTGTGACATCTTGCTGTTAAATAATAACTGTAAATAGAAGAAGCAAGACTAATTTGCTAGTGAACACGAGGCTTTATGTATTGTACACATCCTGTATTTGTTCTAGGTACATTAAGTTAAAGTTCAAAGCCGAGTTAAAAACATACATTCTAGTCACCTTTGTTTAAGCTTTGTCTACAGCCTCTGGTTAATGAGAACTGGACTTTCAAACAAGAATGTCACCTGATTATTTTTAGGGTTTTGGTATCCGAAGTATTCTAAAAAGTATTTTCGTATAATAAAGTTTTCCGCTTGACTATTTTCATTTGTAACAGTGTAGTAGTGAGTAGTGATAACACCTTGATAGATTTTATTTATAATTAACTTCAGTATGTCGACCTTAAGCGCCCAAAAAATGAATGGACTGACAAGCCCGTGCTTCTGTTGTAAACGGCTTAATTTTAAACTGCATGACATCACATATAAAATTAATTTCATGTCCTAAGTTAATAAACTTATTTTTAGCTAGGTATATATTCATGGAAGGTATATGCTGTAATCAAATGAATGAAATATTGAGGGGGTATTAATAAAACACATTTTTTGCAGCCAGACAGAAAAAAATCGGTTCCTTTTAACTAATGACTTCCTTATTAAGTATGCGGATAAAAATAAATAAAATGACGTATACGTTTTTACGCATGTCGAACCATTTTAAATATTACGACGGAAAACTCTCAAGGAAAATGAAATGGAAACATCCGAATATATATCTGTGACCATGTTTGAAGTTGCGTAATTTTGAGAAAATCATTTTTTTAGTCGATGAAATTACGAAAGGATCTCTCTATACTGATCATTAAATTTTCTAAAATAGAGGCATTTTTAAACTTTGCAACGACGTGGCTCATGAACTTTTAATTTTGAAATATTGTTAAAATGTATTTTGTAATACATAATTAAAACTCGTTTAAACTGTATAAATTGAGAGATAGTTAATGGAATAATAACATTGATGTTGTTACTAACCGATGATTCTTCTGTACTAAATAAACCAAAAATAATACATTATTTTCTTAAAGCTATCCCTATTATGCAAGACATGTGAAACACAACTTGAATTAATTAATTACTCAAGAACAGTTAAAGTTACAGGCTCCAGGCTTGATATAGTGCAATTTCTTCACAGTACCTACTTCACACCCCGCAGAATACTTTTAGGAAGCTATTAACACATGAATTAATCACAATGTTGAGTACCCTTACAAATTTGCTAGACAAAACAGGAAAGGTACATTTTCTGATGTTTACATGTTCTCCATGATCTTTCAATGCGAAAAATTAAAGGAAGTTACTCTAGTTTAGCTTTAAGCTTCGTCACTTCCTGAATGGATTTACTTGTTCTATGATCGTCTTACTAAAAGTGTGTTTGCTAATCTATAAAACGCCGGTCTTAGTATTGTAAGCGGTAGTTTTCATATGGATTCAACGAACAAAAAAAATCGACCTCTTCGATTTTTTTGAAACTCTGGGATCTACTTTGAATTTTATGACACCCGTGTTTTTTTTTTGTTTTTTCGAGAAAAAATTTTGAGGCTCTGTGGCGCCCTGTCAAAGTTTACATCTTGGTATAGTATTATACCGAAACTGAAAAATTTCTAGCTCAAACAACCGAGGATTGGAAAAGAGTTCAATCAATTCACGGCAGTCGTAATACTTAGTCATATTTGGTTATCCCAGAGAATGATGCAGAAGGAAATGTAAATGTAGAAACTTCAATATAGAAAAACAAACATGAAGTGTTAAGTTGTAATTCACTGAGTTGTACTCAGTGTAATTTTGATTAATATGCGTGACTGACCATCTTCTATTATTGCTACCTATTATACTGATATCACAAGAGTAAATTACTGTAACTCAGTAATAAAATAATATACTTTATTTCATTTCTACATATGTTGAATGATATACTGATTCTTTAACTGTTAAATACGAGCTTATTTATACATAACGCATATGAGGCAGAAATTAAAAAAAAAATCTCCGTTTTTCTCAATTAGCTCAGAAACTACCAAGCATCATTAACAACTAAATAAGTTTTGCACAAACTGACATTAATTAAAATAAAGTAGCTAAATAGTTTAATGGACATTTGCAAAATTGTTGTGATAAAAAAATCGAAAAATTGGCTATAATTTGGGTTTGTTCGTATTAGTTATCCTGACTTTGTAGTGACTTTTGGACTCGTGAACGTTTCTTCGAAAAAAGAAACACAAAAGTTTTAATTGGTAATATGTAGTTGGTTTGAATCTCAAAAGAAGATCCACATCAGAAACCTACCTCGTTTGTTGGGCGCAACTGAATACATTTTGTTTAAATTTTGCTTAGTTGGATTTTTGACTCTTCAATTATTTTTGAATATTAACTGATTAAAATCTGTTCACATATTTAAGAGGTCGTACAAATAGAGCCTTTAGGAATTGTTTTAGGAAAAAACATATTACTTTTATTATTATTTTTATTTGGACATGAAAAGTTACTGCTGCCTGCTGGGACGTCGCTGTAAATGCCCCCCCCCCCTTATTTTTAGAAATAAGGTATTTCTTCAGCGTCAACACTGTCAACTAATTAAACATTTCTCGAATGTTTCTCATTGTTGTTTATTTGGAAATCATAGTATATTTAACCCTTTCATTCAGTCAGTGAAGCGGGAGTTTCGGGAGCCTTGGATTTATTTAAAACATTCATTTTTTTTATTTTTAAAACATTACAGCGACATGTCATCATGATAAATGTTTTTATTGCAGACGTTTTCTCACAATTTCACCTATTAAGTTTTGACGAATTTAAATTTTTCACGATATGTGCATAAGTTGCATTAATTATCATTTTTTTACAAACTTTATTTCTTTATTCTAACGATAAACTAAATTAATGATGCTGAATAATTAATGATAAGTTGTAAATATTAATAATAATCTTGGTGTAGACATCTAATAAAAAGGTACATACAACTGAATATTAAAGAAATAAATTATTAGTTTTATAATACTAATGTTAATAAACAGCGGTACAATTTACTGTGTAGAATATATAATTATATAATTAGTAGTTTTTTTTCGAAAAGTCAAATTCAAAGTAAGAATTTTTAATTTTTTAATAGAAGACTTGTTGCGAACCGCTGAATAAAATGTGGTATTTACGCGTAACATAATTTGTCACTTCATTCCGAATGAGTAAACAACTATGCACTGAATTCTTCAGCTTTAACTTTTTTATATGAAATAGGAAAAAAGTTAAATACTTAAGCATTTTGTAAGCAGTCATTTTACTATTCCTACCTTCATCAGTAAATAGAAGTGTTTTCCTGATGAGTCGTTTGAAAATGTACCATCTAATACACTTTTAAGCGAGCTTAGACCGGCGTAATAATTAGCGCTTTCAGATCTACGAACATGTATAGGTAAAAGGAACGATCTTAATTAATTAATAAATAATAATAAAATGTATTATTTATTTAATATTTAATATTTAATATTTGTAAGATCTGAGAGTGTCGATCGCAATGCCCCATGGATCGTGAATTTGTGGGCATTCATCAACCTTACAATCCGTATAATATTTGTTGAGATAGAATTCCAAGAAAATTCCGCGACAGGAGCGTGCCTTGAAATTGTCCGCCATTGTCTTTCTACCAAGGGTGTCGAGTGCGGTTAAGTCCAAGAAAGTAACGCAGCGGGCTCCTTGGAATTCTATCTCAACAAATATCGTACTTTAAATGATCTAGCCTATAAACTCAATGTTCACATGATTTTCGAGATGAGCGTTACGACAAAGTATCTTGAAAATCGTTCTATATTATTGAGAAGTGTGCGATTTTATTTAAGGTAGATTTTCTACAAAACCAAGAATACGTATTTCTCATATAACTTCCACTGATTGACATATATGTGTAGCAGTTGAGTTAATTTTTGTCTTTCATTATTTACATCGTTAGCTCAAGATTCATCAATCTTTAGCAATACATATTTGAATAAACGGAGTTCTTAAACGTCTTCATATTTAAGTCCTTTAATAAAACGTTAAGAATTAAATGTCTGGTTTATAAGGTTTTTTGTTCCAAAATATTATATAGAAAAGCTATTTACAATTTCAAATGTCATACTGAATAATATTTCGCCGTATAATATATTTCCGTTTAGATACTGCTAAAATATGAATGGCACATTAGCTAAAAAGCGTGCATTATTTGCGGCGACTTTCTCTGCGGAAAAAAGTAAGCGTCGATCTAGTTTATGGATTGCTAAATTACGTTAGACGCCAGGATTACATCCGAGTTGAAGTAATAAGACTAAAAATATGCAGTTACGTGTTGTTAGAACTCTTTCTCAGGATTAAAACGACGTGAAGTTTGATGGGTGTATATATCCCTAACAGTAAAAGAGACATGACCAAAAGGGTGTACTATGAGGTTGCCAGATTTCATTTGCTACTGCAATTCGGCCATAAAAATGTTATGATAAAATCGTGAAAAAGAATAATTTATTCCAGTAATTCGTGCATAGACGACAAAAAAAAAAGCAAAAGGGAAGGGGGATGAGAACCCTCCAAAATAACACCTGTATGTAATTTTCCTATATACAGTGTTTCTGAAATAAGTGCGTTCCTTGAAAATGGTGATAGAGGGAAATTCAAATGAAGGATTAAACTTAAAACCGTCTGGTGCGGCAGCCAGCAGTACATTTGATATCGAAGTTGTCGCGCGCTGCAGTGCGAAGGCACTTATGACGGTTTTGACGGTTTAAATTTTGTGTTCGAAAATGCTGAAATTTATTCAGCTGAACTGCCTTTTGCACTGTTCTACTGTTAGGTTGTCCTCTGTTATGGTAATGGGCCGCATGCAAACAACAAGTCTCATTTAAATTGTACTGACATTCTCCGTACCTTAACACCATATCTGCTAGTTCTTGATCAGAAAACATTTTGTACGCCGGCTAAGTAATACACACAACTAAAGAACACAATACATACTAACCTATCATCAGATTTGCTTGATTGTGGAAGTCACGTGGAACGCCAGCCAATTAGAGAAGCGTTTCACGCATGTAGCGAGACGACCGTGCACGTGCACAAGATGCACAGGGTCGGCTTACATTTATGGTTAATTTTCTTCATTAATTTTCTCGAAAATAGAGGTATTTAGACCATCAGTTGCTTAATAAAAGTTGCTTAGTTTGGTGCCCTCTATCACCCCTTTTTAAGGAACACAGAAACACCATCTATATTTCAGTAACATATTATTTATTATCCTCGAAATAAAAACAATCACCAAATAAGAACTTCCTAGATAAAATAGTTTTACAACAAAAAACATGTTTCATGATTTCATATTCAGTGGGCTATATCTTAAGCAGCATTTATACAGGGTGTTTTTAAAGGAAGTAGCAAAAATGGTACCAGTGAATGTAGAGCCAAAAATTAGAGGATTGAAGTAAAAACCTTATATTAAAGTTGCACCCATGAGGCGATATACCCTCTTAGAGGAGGGGATTGAAATTCACATTTTAATTTTTTTCTTTAACATGGGGAATCCTAGAGACACGAAACTTGGTATGAGCATCCTACTAATAAAGAGACAACTTTTCAATATTTGTTCGATCATTGGCGTATTTTATAAAGGAATGAAACAGTCAACCCCATTGCAATATTTTATTAGAAATTTGTTTTATGAGGCAAATTATTTATTTAAAAATATTTATTGAGAAGACTGATTGATTGCGCAACTTTTTTACCTCTTGTAATTTTTCGATAAAACCGATAGTTTTCTGGTAAAAAATTAGATGTTCACTAAAGGGGTATTTGCGAAAATTTGTAAAATTAAGGTCATAACAAATAAATTGTTATTTATCATATTAATAAATTGACACTTTCTGTCAATAAACTGGTAATTTAATAATAACATTAAGAATAATTTGCTATTAATTAATGAAAAATGTTTGATAACTTATGACTATGGGACATGTATTAGGTAAAGATCGACAAACACAAAAGACCTAGACACCAACTTTTTGACCCTGGGTGACCACCCCAATGCCCCCCCCCCCCTGCCCGCTAACCTTTTCTGTTTCAGAGACAGCCAGGATCAAGAAACGAAGACAACGACACACACACACATACACACCCCCCATACCCTCCTTAACCCTCCCCTCCCGCGCCAGCCTAAGGTCCACCTTAGCAAAGCGCATCCCAGGCTGCATAGCCGCACTACCCTACCCAACCATACCACACATAAACATGACACTACCCTCGGGGTTTACACAGACGAGCCGGCGAAGCAAGAAGAGCGCCAGAAGAAAGGGCCCTAGCCGGCGGGGCCCAGCCAGGACAAAAGGAGGTCCCACAAAGCGCCTACACCGGCCGCATTTGCGGTCGGGGTAGACGACGGATGGGGCCCACCTACGAAGGCTGTCCAGGCCTACACGAGATGAGGCAGGATAAAGAGGGATAATCCCCCTCGATCCCAAATCATTGAGGCCAATTTCTAGCCATAGAATAATGGCGCGAACTGCTGCCTGAAATATTCTTAAGCGTAGTTCTTCTAAGGAGGCAACTAGAGTGGCATAAACAATACTTTTTATGTGTCCCCACAAAAAGAAACCCATATGCGTTAGGTCAGGTGAACGTGTAGGCCAACAAACAGGGGCATCACGACCACGATCAATCCAGCGATTCGGGTAATTTAAATTTAACCATTCTCTAACGGCAAGTGTACTATGTGCAGGCGCCCCATCATGCATATACCACATCACCTAAGCGAGGGGTACATTCTCAAGTAATGTTGGAAGATTTTCGTTAAAAAATCTAAGATACTCGGCCGCTCCAAGCCTGTGTGGAAGAATAAAAGGACCTACTAGAGTATTTCCTACAATTCCCATGCAAACTGAGTATTAGTTTTATGAGTATTTTCTTCTGACCATGAATGAACATTATGAAGGTTTACTGCACCTACTCTAGGAAAATTTGCTTCATCGGTGAAAAGTATATTGATTAGGAAATTTAAGTCATGCCTCACGCGGTTAGGTAACTTAGGGTCATTCAATTCTTGCACGGGTTGATGGAGAAAAGGGTATAAAAGATTTTCATGAGCTACATTCCACACAAGACTGTGAGAAACTTGCAGTTGCGTGGATACCTGTCTTGTGCATGTACCACAGTCTTGTTCTAGATGTTCCAGTATAGCTACCTCAGTTTCAACAGTTCGGACATTACGCCTTCTTCCGGCACCCTCACGATTGGGCCGAATTTTATCAGTTTCGCGAAGCCGTCTTTCAACCGAGGCCAATGTTTGTCTATGAGGAATCGGTCGGTTTGGATATTTTTGGTGGTATAATCTTACTGCAGCGTTACTATTTTTTCTGGATTCGAAAAACACTTGGAGCATGTCGACGTATTCGTTATTTGTGTATAAATATTATTTGCTATAATTATTCTGATAATAAATTAATCAATTGGTACTAATTATTGGTTGACAGAAAGTGTCAATTTATTAATATGATAAATAGTAATTTATTTGTTATGACATACTTTATTTTTACAAATTTTCGCAATTATCGGTTTTATCGAATAATTATAAGAGGTAAAAAACTTGCGCAATAAATCAATCTTCCCAATAAATATTTTTAAATAAATAATTTGCTTCATATAAAATATTTCTAATAAAATATTGCAATGGGGTTGACTGTTTCACTCCTTTATAAAATACGCCAATGATCGAACAAATATTGAAANATGTATAATAATTAAAAGTATTAAAACCAGGAAAAGAACAGGTTAGGTTTACTATACTACTAGAGGTAGCATGCCAATGCGAAAAGTGTGGCTGAGAGACATACAGAATCTCAGATATGCTGTCTCACTCTAGCACGCCGCGATTGGTTGAAGCATTCATTTCTAACCAATAGTGACATGCTAGAGTGAGACAGGATGTACTGATGTACTGTCTGTTTCTCTCGCACACTCAGCCACAGTTTTCTCAATGGCATGCCTCTAGTAGTATATGCTCGAAGGATCCGCCATATTCTTAGCGACTTTTCCTAGGGTGGGGGTACTTAAAAATTGCCATACGGAGATCATTCATAAATCATTTAAGATTCCCTACTGATTGATTAGTATACTGTGGTTATGACATACTTTATTTTTACAAATTTTCACAATTATCCCTTTAGTGAACGATGACGCATCTAATTTTTTTTTTAGAAAACTGTCGGTTTTATCGAATAATTACAAGAGGTAAAAAACTTGCGGAATAAGTCAGTCTTCCCAATAAATATTTTTAAATAAATAATTTGCTTCATATAAAATATTTCTAATAAAATATTGCAATGGGGTTGACTGTTTCACTCCTTTATAAAATACGCCAATGATCGAACAAATATTGAAAAGTTGTCTCTTTATTAGTAGGATGCTCATACCAAGTTTCGTGTCTTTAGCATTCCTCATGTTAAAGAAAATAATTAAATGTGAATTTCAATCCCCTCCTTTAAGAGGGTATATCGCCTCTGGGGTGTAACTTTCATATAAGGTATTTTTACTTCAATCCTCTTATTTTTGGCTCTACATTCACTGGTACCATTTTTGCTATTTTGCTTTTGTAATTGAATCTAATCAGCCTTATTTTGGCCCGAGTCCCAACTTTTCCGGAATACCCTGTGTAAGTAATCAAATCTTACAGATTGAGCCTTGGAAGTTTATCTCATTGTGGTCCTAAGAAAGCTCTATAAACAGATTTTGTAAAAATATACAGAGTGTACCCGTTAATCTTAAAATGTGCGTCGTATTTTTAACACGATTTGCAATTACTTTAAACATTAAGACATTCCGAAAAATATTTTCATCTATTGTATTTTCAAAATAGTTTTAAGATCCAAATATAATAGATGACCCAGTGATTTTTTTTTTTTCGTAAATTAATATTTTCTTACTAAAAATATTCATATTTTGTTCTTAAAGTATGACTCTTGTGTAAAGTATCACGCACATGCATAGGTAGTAGACGATGTCACTGGTTATCGATTGCTGAAACGTCAAAATCAAAACAGTGTAGATGTATTTTGATTAAAATGGCAGATTGATCCCGCTTGCCGTACTTTCTGCATTTACTGAGTCCTGCAGATAAACTATCCTTTGGTACATACATTCTCATGTTACTAAATCTAACTGCACATCATTCTCGCGCCCAACGAAAATAGAACTGGCGGCACATTGAGAACCGAAGAGAACGGTCAAGGGCGCGGCGTTATTGATTCAAGGGTCTTGTAACAAATTTACGCAATCCGGAATAATGCAAGGAGGTTTAAGGAAGGAGCCATAGGCATCCCGAATTTATTAATAATAAGAAAACGTGTTTTTGTAACGATTTTGTGTTGTTGGAACATTACATAGCACAACAGTAATAGAAGCTTCGGAATATTTGTTACGGAAGCTCTTTTTAATTTCTCCTTGGCAATGCCGTGTCTAATAAGTAATATCGCGTTTTTGTTGAATGTGAAAAATAGTCGTTACGCCTAGTCTAAGACTTAGTGCAACAAAATAATATTTTATTATCTACACACAATATACGACGTTAAATATTTACGGTGTCATGTTTGTACTGCCATTTTAGCTTCACATTTTGATGTCATATTCTGTCATTAGTTGCATTGTCCCGGCCGTAGACTATATAAAATTTCATTGTAGACGTGTTCAGTGTGGATTCCTTGTAATGTTATACCATGATAATTTTTAGTTTCTAGATGTTTGCAACAGCGGAAGATTACCTCACGGTTCGTGATATAATAGGTCAGGCATCAGCAAAAAAAGGCCTTTGTTAAAGGTTTTGCATTATTCGGGGAAAATTACATAAGAGGTTGTAGTTAATTGCATTTAATTTACCTTGATTTTTAGGTAGGACGCACATTATACAGGGTGATATATTTTTAATTGAACAGATGAATATCGATAGAATTTTGAAAAGTGGTACCAGTTCATTTTATAAACGGGAAGGAAGATACAGGGTGTTGAAAATTTCAATAATTATTATTGCAACAAGAAA
This sequence comes from Anoplophora glabripennis, assembly GCF_000390285.2. Classification (NCBI taxonomy): domain Eukaryota; kingdom Metazoa; phylum Arthropoda; class Insecta; order Coleoptera; family Cerambycidae; genus Anoplophora; species Anoplophora glabripennis. The sequence goes on from NW_019416246.1 coordinate 393,111, forward strand.
CTCCTTATTATTTGAATAAGAAATATTTAGTGGTATTTTAAAAATTAAAATTAAAAAATTACGTTTTAAGGAAACCTCAATCGTTTGTAATTTTGTTGTTAAAATAATAAAGGTTTATTTATGCTCCCATTCTGTGAAAATAGTATATAGTGAGATTAGTTTGAACAGTGCAAATAATATAATATTATCCTAATAATCTTTCAATAATGTTGTAATAATTTAACAACAAAATTGTATAGGTAATTCTTTAGTTGAAATAGATAGTTTCTTCTATGTACCTAAATTCAAATTTCTCTGTTTTAAGTGTCACAGATAGTAATTGTCTCATGGCACAATTTGATATATTTATTTTGCAGTAGGAATTTTTGAGCACGTAATTAATTATTGAAATGATTTTACTAGAAAACGGCTCGTGCTATTAAAATGTAACAAGAGTAACTTTTTCATGCAAAATATCATGGATTTTCATATTTTCGGTTCAGGAACTAGAAAATATTGAGTACACAAAAAAATTGTAAAATTTGCCTCATGGTTCCGCATTTTCTTACGCTCCTGTAGCAAATTTTGAATTGTATATTATACCGATTATTAAGCATAGAAATAGTAATACAACCCCAAAATTTCGTGATTTAATATTAAACCGTTTTGAAGTTATGCTATAAAAACTGTTTCCTGAGTTACCTTTTCAAGGAGCCCTATTTCCCTTAGGGGCCGCCACTGACAAAAACTCTATTAAGGTTTTCATCATATTTCGACATGTTTTAAACACACTCTCAAATTTTGAGTAAGTACTTATTTCGTTAACACCTTGTATACATATAAGTAATGAGTTTATAAATATTTTTTGATTGATATGAATATTGATATAAATAAAACTGTATTAAGGTCATAAAAATATGATTTGCTTTGAGAACAGCAAGTGAAATATTTACCAACCTTTCTTTTCAATCAACAACAAAAACTTATTGAATATTCGGTGTATAAAAGGTTTAATATAGAAAATGATATTCTAAAAAGCATTTCAAGTTGATTGCAATTTAATTAAAAGTGAAGTTTGGAAACGGGTTCTTATTTCTATATCAAATAATTACCTAGGTACTAACATTGATACCATCACCAGATGGAAAGAAAATTCAAAGTTATTAAAATCATTTTAAACGCGGGCATTTAATAGCAAAAGCAGTGAAAGTTTATTTACAATAATGTCTGTATAAAAGGTGCTTTTGATAAAAACTTTTCTACCCGCATATTTTCCTAATTGAATCAAGTGTCAAGTATGCAGCAATATGTATGTTGCAGAAGTAGAATGCGAACAAACTAGGTCATATATAATTATAGCAGTTATGTATTACATGATTCATACTGTTTAGGTCTTCCTTGGTTAATGTTTGAATTTGTTAATTTTAGCTTGTTACACTTTTTATGATCCTTACAAATTATTAATAATTAACAAAATGAGTTATAAAAGCTTTCAAGTTGTTGATATTTTTTTATGGAAATAAGTAAATACGGCTTCTAAATAAATATCTGATGACTAATAAATAAAACAAGCAATTTCCTTTATTAAGTAGTCAACAAAAATCCTATTAATTATACAGACTTTCTAATAGGTGCAACTCATTTCCTTAATGGTTCTTCTAGTACTTTTACACTTTTTTAGAACCATCAGAATTTTTTTGTAGCAATTATTAATGAATAAAAATAAATACAAAGAATCATTAAACAAACTACAGGCCAAAATGTTAGGTACTTTAAATATTTACATTTATTATATGTTATGCAAATATTCTAAAGACGTTTATAAATTAGTTTTTTTTTTAACTTTTTATTTCGTTTTACAAAGTATCTAATATATATTTTTTTATTTCAGGGTAAAGTTTATTTATTCGACAAGGTATTTAAACCAAATGCCACACAAGAAAAAGTATACAATGAGGCAGCCAAGAGTATCGTCACAGATGTACTTTCTGGATTCAATGGCACTATATTTGCTTATGGTCAAACCTCTTCGGGCAAAACCCATACAATGGAAGGTGTCTTAGGTAAGTAGTTATTTTGCAAATGTGAATCCCGGCTTTTTTATTACTCGTTTAATCTTTTTAGGCGATCCACAGAAACAGGGCATTATCCCTCGAATCGTAAATGATATATTTAATCACATTTATGCTATGGAAGAAAATTTAGAGTTTCACATAAAAGTATCATATTTTGAAATTTATATGGATAAAATTAGGGATTTATTAGATGGTAAGATAAAGTGCATTTTGCTTGTCTGTAATAAAAAGTAATCATCGGTTTTAGTGTCGAAAGTAAATTTAAGTGTGCATGAAGATAAAAACAGAGTTCCTTACGTAAAAGGAGCTACTGAACGATTTGTCTCAAGCCCTGAAGAGGTTTTTGAAGCGATAGAAGAAGGCAAATCCAATAGACATATAGCAGTAACGAGTAAGTTTACATGTTTCTATACAGAATTGTGATAAAGGTAGTGAAGAAATAGTAAATAATTTGTTTAAATGATTCGCAGGTTAATGATTAAATGAAACTTTTTTTTTTCAGATATGAATGAACATTCTTCTAGGTCACATTCAGTATTTCTTATTAATGTAAAACAAGAAAACTTAGAAAATCAGAAAAAGTTATCTGGTAAATTATATTTAGTAGATTTAGCTGGTTCAGAAAAAGTGTCTAAGACTGGAGCCGAAGGTAAGAAATTGAGCTATGTGATAATACATTAAATATTAAATATTTGTTTCTAATATTGTTTTTGTATTCTGGAACTATAACTTGTGTTGAATTGAGAATAATAAAAGTTTATCTCTTAAAAATACAGTGAAGGTACTTTGTTTTTGTAAATATCTTCTAAGACAGTTCTAAGGTAGATGTTACTGTATGTCTTCATTAGAATATTTTGATGAATATTGCAAATAATTAAGCACTGCAGGTTCCGCTATTGAATTTATAACAGCATTAAGTTCCCAAATATTTGTCTCCACTTTAATTATATGTTATGTACATTTAATTAATTGTGCAATGTTATTGCTGACAATTTCACCTCTTACATACATTTATCAATCATAATAATTTGACAATGTTTTGCCATTTCATTAATAATAATTAGAACAATTAAAATTATCTTTGTTATGATTGACAATCATCAAAAATTACTTTTTACCAAGTTATTTTCAACTGCAATATTTTTTTCTGGTAACTATTGAAATACTTCCAAAGTAAACAGGATCGTTTTTTGTAAACTCTATCATGACTTCCATTGCTTTTATTTTCGCTACTTTTACCATTTAAAATCTAAGCTTTTAGTCCACGGGCCCACGTACAAAAAAAATTATTACAAGCAAGCTGTAACTTTGCGTGCAGCTTAAGTTTGACGGGTCTCCCAAGATTTGATTACGAGGAAAATTCAACAGTGGTAAGTTTTCCCGTGATTTTCAGGAAAACATGTCAATCTGGCATAAACATGGAATGTTATGACCAGCACTTTTTTTTAAGTTTATATGAAAGATATATATTTTTTAAACCCTCCAAAAAATTTGTTCGACAAAAATTTTGGCATTTTGAGTTTGTCCCCCACCCCAAATATGTCTATTTGGTGACATTATGGTTGGTGACAAACCAGCAAGCTGATTTTTCTGGGAGGGTTTGGTAATAAGATTTGAAATGAAAGTATCTTATTTTCCGACAAAATTCTTTAGAAGTTTTTGCAGTCCGACGCCCCGAAGATGTCGATTTAACGACAAAATGGTTGGTGATAACCAGCAATCTGGTTCTGATTTTTTTTCTCTAATAATTGAAATGTATAACACAATAATGTACTTGTCCGCCAAAATGATTGGAAAATTTGCCTTAAAAATGGGAAAAATAACTATTTTTGTGGTACTAAATGTTCATTCCGCTATAAAATAATTAATTTTTTTAATGAAAAAATAAATAAGATAAATAAGAAATTTATCTTGTTGACAGGAGCAACAGAAATTCATAAATAATTATGTTTATAAAAATTAATTTAATTAAAATATGTACATTTTATTTTATAAACTGTTGTAACCGAGGTTGTAACTATTTTATAAAAAGTGGTAACTGTATAATGAATGCATAAATTTTTGCTTGTGTTTTTTAGATTAAATTTTGTAGTCTTATATTGACAATCAGTTTACACAACATAGTTCTGTTCTTGAAAAACCAATTAAACCAATTTTAAACCAATTTTAAAAATATTTTGAATCCACCGCGCGTTCTCTCTATTTCTTTTCTCAAGGAATCCAACGTGGTAATGGTACGTTACCCATCGCAGGTAAGTGCACACACACATAGACGCATGCATTAATTAACACATAAGTTGAAAGTGAGTGTTCTCCGAAAAAGAATTTCGACCGCACTCCGCGTATATACTACAAGTACGTGCACATGGTTCACAGTCTCATGCATACCTCGTTGTAAAAATTTCATAAATCATGAAAAAGTAAAAAAAAATAATTAATAATTTTATAACAAATTAATTAACAATTTTTAATATTTACTATTCGGTTTTAACAATATTATTCTGCATTATCCACTTAATCAGGTTCGATTGAAATGCAGCAATTTTAGTTGTGTTATTTAATTTTCTAATAAACGTTCAGATATTGCATATATACAATTTTTTTTGTAATTGTATAAAAAAGTGAATTTAAATTAGTCATTTATTTTGAAATTTAAGAAATTTAAACAAATTTTTTTTGTTCATATATTTTTCTTATTAAATATAAATTTTTCTTCTACATCATGTGTAAGTATTGAAACCGCAAAATTTTGTCGGACAATTAAATTCTCAGATTAATATTGCATTTTTTTAAATAATGACGCTTTTGTCCGACAGCTGGTTATAACCATCCATGTTGTCGTTAAATCGACATCTACGGGGCGTCGGACTGCAAAAACTTCTCAAGAATTTTGTCGGACAATAAGATACTTTCATTTCAAATCTTATTATCAAACCCTCCCAGAAAAATTAACTTGCTGGTTGTCACCAACCATAATGTCAAATCAACATATTTGGGGTGGGGGACAAACTCAAAATGCCAAAATTTCTGTCGGACAAATTATTTGGGGTTTAAAAAAAATATATCTCATATAAATTTAAAAAAGTGCTGGTCATAACATTCCATGTTTATGCCAGATTGGCATGTTTTCCTGAAAATCACGGGAAAACTTACCACTGTTGAATTTTCCTCGTAGTCAAATCTTGGGAGACTCGTCAAACTTAAGCTGCATGCAAAGTTACAGCTTTCTGGTAATCACTTTTTTTTTGTACGTGGGCCCGTGGACTATTTGATTTAACTTTTGTAAATTAAAAGTTACATGAGGCCAACACGGGGATCCCATGTTTATCCAAAAATATCTTTACCGACTGCACATTGTGAGCAGGAATGTTGTCCTCCTGAAGAATCCGTGACTGATTTTTCTATAAGTCAGGCTGTTTCCTTTTTTCCACATATGAATGTTTCTCAACAATTTTTTACAATAATCTTAGTCGACAGTTTGACCTTCCAGCATCCAATCAACATGCATCCCTTTGATGTCCCTTTTTTTATGTCGTTGCGAACTGGGACTCTTCCATTGCATCAATTATCGCTTAGTTTCAGACATGTATGGTAAAGACTGTGCCGAATTTTTCAAGTATTATGAAGAATTTCATGTTGACACTGCTCAGCTGTAACATTTTTTCGATGGAGTGACATTGAAATTAATGTTACAGCTTAACTAATCAGCATGCATCTTTGAAGATTTGGAGGTACCCTGTTACACTAGGATGTATCTATCTAAAATTTGGTACAATTATCGTGTTGAGTAAAAAAAATCTCATTTTTTTTCCAACTATATTTCATAGATCCCGGTGGTATAAGATCCATCTTCTATTCAAAAATTCATCAAAAATGTTTATGTTCATTTCTTCATAATTTTCATCTGTATTTTTAAATATTAATGACAGTAAAACATTCTCTACAAAATCATTTACATTACCGATATTGGTAATTCTTAGACTTGCCTTATTTTTGTCACAATATATCCTGCGATTGTTTCATCTAAGTAATAACTATTTTTTTCCATAAAATTTTCATATTGCTTGAGGGTATTCCCCTCTTTAATAAACAGTATCATTCTTGACAAAAAATAAATTTCTGTTTTACTTTTTTCAACAGAAACTCTGGAAGCTCTGGAAAGTATTATATGAATACTTTCCAGAGCTTGCTTCTGCTGATCAGTGGCAAATCTTCACATTCTGCAAGTATACTTAACAATCTTATCAATTATAGGGATTTCTTTATTAAAAGAAAATACTGGTTATAAATAAAAACAGGTGTGCATTGTTGGGTAATTTTTTTTTTCTGCTTCAAAATAATTTTGGAATACTACATTTTTACCCATACAGTTTGTTCTATCTTAAAGTACTATTGCCTCTAACATACCCTAACCCTAACCAACTTCAAATCTTAATCTTAATTCTTAGTACAGACTAGACTAAATAAACTTCCTACCCATACTTAGAAGATTAAATTAATTGGTACGGATCACCATAATTTCTATGAATGTTAAAAAATGGCCCATTTAAAAATGATTGAGTTATTCTTTCATATGATTTAAAATAGGCTATAGTAATTTTCGTCATAAAATAGATTAATTTTGGTATTATTAAAGAAAATCATTTCTCATTCTTACAAAATTGTATGATATTTTAGGCACTGTATTGGATGAAGCCAAGAATATAAATAAATCTTTATCTGCTTTGGGTAATGTAATAAGCGCTTTAGCTGATGGCAATAAGACTCACATACCCTATCGTGATTCCAAACTTACTCGTATTCTTCAAGAATCTCTTGGAGGTAACGCCAGAACCACCATCGTAATTTGTTGTTCGCCAGCCAGTTTCAACGAATCTGAAACGAAGTCAACCCTAGAGTTTGGGAAAAGGTATGCCATTTTTCATATGCCATGGGTTATTTTCATTAATTGATAAATCTTTTAGGGCCAAAACTGTCAAGAATGTTGTTTGTGTCAATGAAGAACTTACAGCCGAGGAGTGGAAGAGGCGGTATGAAAGAGAGAAGGAGAAAGTTGCTCGTCTCAAAGGCAAAGTGGAAAAATTGGAGGAAGAACTCAACCGTTGGCGAAACGGAGAAACCGTTACGGCTGAAGAACAAGTTAACCTCAACGATTTGTCAGATGCTGCCACTCCTGTCTCTGGAATGGAAGACAGCACAATATCTGAGAAACCTTCCGGACCTCTACCTGCTACTCCAGCTCTAATGATTGGTTCCACACTTGGTGTTGAAGAAAGAAATAAGTTAGAATTGGAAAGAGAGAGACTGTACCAACAGTTAGACGAGAAGGATGAGGAAATCAACCAACAGAGCCAGTATGTTGAAAAACTCAAAGAACAGATGTTGGAGCAAGACGAGCTCATTGCTGCCACACGCAGAGACTATGAGGCGTTACAAGCAGAAATGAACAGGATCCAACAAGAAAATGAAAGTGCGAAAGAAGAGGTTAAAGAAGTATTGCAAGCATTGGAGGAATTGGCTGTAAACTACGACCAGAAATCTCAAGAAGTAGATGCCAAAAATAAAGAGGTAAGAAAATCTAATAGGTATGAGTTTGATATATACAATTAACTTTTTGTATTTTAAGATGGAATCACTCTCTGAAGAACTCATGCAAAAGCAGTCGAATTTGAACACGACAACTAATGAATTACAGCAACTGCGTGACATGAGCAGTCACCAGAAGAAACGCATAGCGGAAATGCTAGCCAATCTTCTGAAAGAACTAGGAGAAATTGGTTCAACTCTTGGCAGCGACAGTCAAGAAGTGAAAATCTCGAACGATGCAGCTAAGTTAGAAGAGGAATTTACGGTGGCCCGTCTTTACATTTCAAGAATGAAGAGCGAGGTTACTAATCTTACTCAGAGATTGCAAGACATTGAAAACAAAGAACAAGACAGTAATAGGAAAGTCACTGAATACGAAAAGGAACTGGCTGAATGCAGGCTCCTCATTTCTCAGCACGAAGCTAGGATGAAGAGTTTGCAGGAATCAATGAGAGAGGCCGAAAATAAGAAGAGGATGCTGGAGGAGAGCATCGACTCCCTCAGGGAGGAATGTGCTAAACTGAAGGCAGCAGAACAGGTAAAAATTAATAGACCTCGTGCCGGCATGTTAAAATTTGTAATGTTTACTTTTTAGGTTCATAGTGCTAGTGAGAGTGAAAAGAAAGAGGCTAACGAGCTTCGCCTTGCTCTCGAACAACAAATGGATCAACTACGCGTAGCCCATCAGAAACAAGTGGCCGCTCTTAGAGATGAAATTGCCGAGAAACAATCTCTCATAAATGACATCAAAGAGTAAGTACGGTCATAAAATTTTATGGACCTCTCTTGTAATGTTCTTTATATTTTTTTAGCTCGAACCAGAAGTTGACTTTGGCCCAACAGCAACTTCAAACCGACTACGAGAAAGTCAAATCCGAAGAAAACGAAAAATCTCACAAGCTCCAGGAACTCATGTCAGTAGACAGTTTAGACCGTAAATTCCCTTTCCCTTCTGATAATAAAATCCAATACGAAAATTCAAAAAACCGATATCCCTCATCCTTCAACCACTCAAAATCTCCGTCTTGGGAAGAGTTCATTCCTTACAAAGACGAAATCAATTCCAAAAATTCAGTGCCTAAATGTAATTCAAAGCTAACTAAAGATGCCATGAATAATTTGAAAAAAATGTCCAAAGGCCAGTGTACAATGTCAGTTTTCCACATACACACTTTACACTTGCATTTGTTCATATCCTTGACACTTCTGTTGGTCACTCACAGATGCCCGCAGTATTTAGTTGTGATCTAAATTTTTTTTATGAAGGGATTGAGCCTGATTGGTACTCTTAGTTGTAATTTTTCAGAAAACAAGGAAAATGTATGGTGTGGCTTTATTTTTAACGATTCAGCGTCCAGCTGAAATATCGCAGTATTATTACTAAACTTAATCTTATGAAAATTTTGTTTGAAGGCTAAACCAAATAATTGATTCCTTTTTTCTGTGAATGGAGCTGTCAGGTAAGTAAAAACATTAGTAATATCTGCCGTTTCCGAAATGTTACAAACCAGCTTACAAAATGAATTTTGTTATAGATTTTTTTACATTTACGTATAAATTTTCTATTAAATCTGTTTTGTTACAAAAAAAAATCCAAAGTAGCAACAGAACATTATGGTTATTTTGTTAAATTGCGTTTAATATTAATATCAAAAATATCAAAAAACTCTTCTTGAAATTTTGTTGTAAATTTTTCTATAAAAAAATTTATATTTGTGGTAGTGTCATGATAACTATACTGTGTGCAGTTGAAGAAAGGTAAACATTTTTTATTTTTAATTTTGTGAAAGGTCATTAAAAAAATCTGTTTGTGTTGAAATATACACAGGGTGTCCTCTAGAAAGAAATAATTTGATATTTAATAGTTGATTTATCTTGAAGGGGGGCGTTTTTATGCATAATTTGCATTGGATTTTTATCATTCCTTTGACGGGGGTTTTAGAAAATCTAAGCAAGTTAGAAATAATATGTCTTCACTGTATCAGTTATACAAATTTTCTCCCCAGTGTAAGATAATTTACAAACTGACAATACTTTCAGAATAAGGAAAAAAAGCACATTTTTTCTTCTTATGTTTATCGTTACATTTCCTGAATGTTACAAGTCTGTCGAATATACAGAAAATCGCGAACGATACACTAAATATATTCCCATCCTGCAGAATGCCGTTATGAAACTTAACACATGGATTAATAATAATTTCCTTCCATCACCCGTGTTCTTACAAATCTGTCTCTGCCACAATCATTTACTCTTGGTTGGAACGAACCATTTTCTCTTAAACGTTGATGGATCCTCTGAAATACCTGTCGAGAAGGAAGTCTTCTATTCGGGTATGCTGCCGCATACAGACGCCTCACTTCTGATGCATTTCCAGCCGCACGGCCGTACGTAAAGTGTATATCTGCCATTTCCGTGTTTGAATATGACTCCATTTTACGAGTTGCAATAATGTAGTATACTTAAATTTCCCACTCAACACTTTTACTAATTAAACACTGCAAAGCTCAATTGACATAACTTAAATTGTTAAGCGTTGTGGCAACGTCAGTCTTTTATTTGCCATGGTAAACAGATTTTTGTAATTTTTGGCCTAATAACTTAAAGAGCAGAGTAATTTTCAAACTCAATTTACTCGAAAACCATTGGAAATATCGATTTGGACAAAGATAATATTTTTTTACGTAAAATTGTTAAGATTTTATAAATCTGTAGAGAAAATTGTAAAAAAATTGAAATAAAAAAAATTACGGGCCGAAAACCCCCTTCACCAACCTAAATGGGACGCATATGATTTGCACGTCGAAAAACGGAGTAGCCCATGTTATTTAACGTAAAAAGTTATGTAAGACCCATAAATTTTTTTCTATTTATTTGCGACCGTTTTGTCAATAACAGAAAAAAAAAACAGTTTTGAGGGCATATAACCTCCTAAGGGTGCGTTTTAGGGCACATGTTAATAGGAACTTTTCAATTGTCAATATATAAATAAATTATTCATATAATGGAACAAAGGATGAAAAAGGAATAAATGAAAATACATTATACATTATTTTTTAATCAAATAAATTTGTTCCACAGAATGTCAAATTTCTGCCCAAACGTATTCTGTCATTAATACCAACTATTAAATTGATCTGGGTACACTCTGTACGTGTTGAATGTTGGAAAAGAATTAATAACATATTTGTAATTAACACAGAGTATTATGGAGTTCTAATCAATTCTTAACAGGGTAAACCGGTACACCCTGTATATGTTGGCCCACCTAAAATTATATTTTTGTACAATTGAACACTAGCAGAATTTTTTAACAAAAATGATTATTTTTCATAAAATGAATAAAAGTGTTGTTCCTTTTAACTCCTTCCATAGACACACTGTATATTTGCTGGCTCAACCACAGAGTGACCCAAGTAATACTCACTCCTATAGCTGGTTTTATGTTGTTGGTGATATCATTGGTATAAAAATGAAAAATAAAATAAATGGGAAAATGAGATCAATAGATACTTTTTACAAGTTAATTGACACCCAATACAGGTGTTTTTTACAAATTTAAACAAAAATTACTGAATATTTTTACTCTGATAATATATTTTAACTAAATCAGCACAGAAGTGTGTAAAATGCAATTTTAAGCCGAAGTAAAAAATAAGAGAGGTATCCCATTTAAATTTAAAAAATTATGGTTATTTGCTGTTCCATCAGAAGTCACAGAAAGAAAATTAGTTTACTTATACACTTACATTATTCATTTTCATATCAATGTTAATAATAATGTGAAATAAGCTATAGGAATGGTCCTATGGTTCCAGTCACTACTCGGTGAAATTTAGTTTAAAAATTTCATTAATTAATTTTATGTACCTAGAACTGATAATATAAAATTGCAATTTTAAGCATAAAAATGCATAAGACTGATTAATATAAAAAGTGTATACAATTTTTTTCCTGAGAAAAATAATGCTTACTTAAAATGTACATATGTATAAGCAATAAACTACATTTAGGGATGGGAAAATTCCCATTTATTTAATATTTCTGGAAAATATCTTAAAATTCCAAAATTTTTCAGCCATTTTTTTTATTAAATTGTTTAAGACCATTAAAAAAAACCAAATACATTATACAAGGTAGAATGCTAACCATGTCAAAATAAAATGGAAACTGTTATTCGGTTTTCATTTTTTTTTAAGGTTGGTTCGGGCGCCATCTGCCTTTGGCAGAAAAGTTATACATATAATTTTGATTAAGTTAAAATAAAATGAGCCTGTAGTAAATACTTTTGACTATGCCTCGTATAACCTTAAAAGTTTGCACCGGCCTGAGACTATGGCTGGAAATGCAAGTACACATAAACGCATATAACAAGTATAAACTCGAATGCTGTCCGAATGGTTTGGGTGAGCGTAAGTGTGACTGATTTGATTTTACTTAACTGAGAACTAAGGTTATAGTAAATGTGATTGATTTGATTTGACTGAAAGCTAAGATAACAATACGCGACTTTTCGGACGATTTGGGACACAGAAAGGGGTTTACTTAGCTTTTGACGTCTATTGGGCAGCTCCCTGGCTTCTGGATTGGCTCGAAGTCTGCGGTGGTAGTTTAGTACCGTGATGTTAATCCAAAGAAGGCTCGCACTGTACACTTCACTAATTTTAGGAGGTTTAGGATAAGTATGATTGGCGTGAAGAGTTTCAGGAATAAAACACTAGTTTTATGATAATACAATTTCGGGTAATCGACTGATCTAACCGTTGACGAAATTCTTGTCGGCGTGACTGGAATTTTAAGAAGCGACGTTTCTTAAGTTTTTTGCACTTGGCTGAACGGTGTGAATGTTGAAACTGATTAACTTGGATTTATCACTGAATTTAGGATTGTTTGATAATTTGCACTAGTTAGTGTTGGCATGTACTAACTCGGATTGGTTGTTGACCGTACGTTTGGACCGAACTGTAGTAAGACTGAAGAATGACTTTAAACTTAACTGTTTGTAATGTCGTAGCTGTAACTGTAGCGGCGGACGTAAGAGTAAGACTCTGACTGAAGACTGAAGACTGAACTCAAACTCGAGATCGTCGGACTTTTATGTGTTTCTGGTGCGGTACACGTAGGCTCCGCCCCGTGCTCGCTGTTAGCGCCGCGCTTTCCCATTGGTCGGTGTCCGGGATATACTCCCCGTCGCGTTCCTCGTTGATTCACTTCCTTTCCAGGCACGCTCGAGCTAATACAACATAACAAAACCTAAATATATTAATGATTTAAAAAACAAAAGTTAAATTGCCTATAATCTCATATTAACAGATAATTATTTGACTACTAGATTCGAGGTCTACATTATGCACCCCACCTTCAGGTTCCTTTTAAAGGTTCACATTTTTAATCCTTTGCCTTACCATTTTTTTTAAATCTGAAGGTCAATTCCAAGTTAACTCTGGATAGTAAGGGAAAGGGTTAAGGAAATTATATTTTAATATTTATGAACATTTTTATGACAATGTCAAAACAAAGGAATGAAACTAACAGATAATAATAATAATATCTCTACCCCTCATTCTAACTACGAGAATTAGCCCAGAAGTCGGAGACTTGTGTGGGAGAGGAGGCGGCATATTACTATTATTAAGCAGGCCGCATTTGCGCCCAGGAATGACATGTTGGTAAGCCCTAACCACCATTTAGTGCAGGAATGAGGGAAACCTAGAAAACCTCATTAATTAGGGGGGTGGTCAAATGCCAACCGGTGTCAATCTCTCACATTGACCCAAGCCAACGTTCTTCTAACCTACCATATTTGCACAGAGGGTGCCAATCCTTCGTACAAGCATAGCTAATCTACGGTCTACCGGCCGCGGGAATCGAATTCGGGCAGAATTAGCACACATCGATTTAATTACTGACGCCTTAAATCGTGCGACTATCGACCGATATACTAGATATACTAGACAACGAACATATTACAAAGAACCCAGCACAAAACATATGGAAATTGAACATCTGTCAATTTTTTATGAAACTTCGTATTTTGATAGTCCTCGTTATGCTGATCAAAAGTCTCCATGAGTACGAAGCCCTATAACCCCTTCTAACCTCTCAAAATCACCCACAAAGGTCAGGTGGATCCACTTGACGGATTATAGGTTAATTGGCTTACCGAAATATTTTACTACTGTAACCGAACCTACAGCCACTTACACCATAACTAGGCTTGAGACTATAATCTCCGAAACACTCCCATCCCTCTCCCTCCCCATCAACTACCAAAGCCTGTTATGTGACTTTTCTTTGCTTATTGGTTGGAAAAACGTTTGATCGTAAATTCCATCCCACAGCCACCTAAACGATCACTACCCGATACTCCACTCCCCACCAAACCCAACCCCACCGTTGGGAGGGGTAGACCAACCCCATTCCGTATTAAGGTTTGACATGCGACTTTTCCTGCTTGCGGGTTATAAAACCATTTGATCGTAAATTTCATCCTACAGCTATCGAAATATTTACTACTCAATACCCTTCAACCTCCGAAAATTGAAACTCCCACTCCCCTCCACTCCGTACCAAAACTTTCCATACGACTTTTTGCCTTTTGCATTAAGAGCATAGGGTAGTGATTGTTAAGGTAGCTGGGACATGAAATCCATGATCAAACAGTTTCAGAAGCCGTAAACAGAAATAATTCATACGGCAGGCTTTGGTTCGAGGAGAGAACGAAGAAGGAAGGTTCACCTTCCAACCCCGGGCTTAGAATTGGGGGTAAGGGATTCAATTGTTATTTAGTCAAAGGGTGTTGGTCGTGATCAGATGGGGTAAACTTTGGGATGGAAATAATGATTAAAGAATTGGTACTTTTTGTGGGTTAAAGGATATTAAACAATGAGACGGGTGTAGGATGGAATTCAAGATTGAACGGTTTCATAAGCCGTAAGCAGGGAAAAGTCATGTCAGGCTTCGATAAGAACTGGGATTGGTCCGACTCCAACCGTGGGATTTGGGTTGGGGGTGGGTGGTTCAATGGAGTAGTGATTGTTTAGGTGGCTGTGAAATGGAATTCACGATTAAAGAGTTACACAACCAGTAAGCAGGCAAAAGTCACATGACAGGCTTTGGTAGTTGGTGGGGTGGGAGAGGAATGGGGGGGGTTAAGTGTTTTGGAGATAATAGTCTTAAGCCTAGTTACAGTTTGGGTGGCTGTAGGTTCGACTGCAGTAGTAAAATATTTTGGCAGTTTTATTGACCGATAATCTGTCAAGTGCATCCCCCTCACCTTTGGGGGGTTGGTGCCCATTAATAGTCTTAAGCCTAGTTACGAAGTTTCATAAAAATTGACCGGTGTTCAATTCCCATATGTTTTGTGCGGGGTTCTTTATTTCAAATTACAAAGTGCATAATATACCCTAAAACTAGTAGTCAAATAGTTTTTTAATAAAAAGGTTGTGAGGAATTTGAGACTCTTTTTTGAAAACCAATAATAATGACCTCACACATTGATTTTGACCTAAATATGTTTTTTTCCTAATTTCTTCTATTTCTGAGATACAGAATATTAATGTTATGGTGGAAATGTATATTAAAAAAAAGAACACAGTTTTATATTAAAAAAAATTATATGCTATGCTGTCAATGTTTACTTTTTAGCTAGAAAAAACTGTAAGACTTCAATAAACTAGTACTTATTTAAAATAAAACTAATTTTTGGAATAACAGTTGTTCAAAATACTTAATCCCACCAGTAAACATACAGGGAGTTGTCTTTTTAGTGAAAAAGTAAATCTAGGCAAAAAATCTAAAAATTGTTTTCACTTTAAATAATTATTGGTTTATTGTAGAGTTATAGTTTTTTCAGTTGAAAAGTGATAACTGATTTTGTAACATTTCATGTGATTTAATAAGTTGGATTCAGAATATCTCGGAAATGATTTGTTAAATCGAAACTCCTGAAAGGATACCATTTTTAAAACATCTAAACTGAATCAAAGGAAAATGATATAATAATTAAAAAAAACTACCCTCAAATATTTTGTGTGACCTTAGAGGAACTCCTATTTGTACAACACTGTGTTTGGATTATTGTAATTACATATAGACGTGTATATTGATAGCAGGTGTCTCTTCACAAAATATAACCTCCACAAATCTACGAGTAAGTACTGAATTGTGGTAAGAAAACTGATTTCGTAAGTACCATCCTCTATCTTGATAGCAGAAGCTATTAGCAATAAATATGGAATATGTAGGTTTTCATTTTATTTATACCTGCTTAGCATCCTCTTAAAATTAAGGTACTAAGTTTAGCGGCACTAATCTATCCTAGGTATTTTGTTGCTATTGAACTGAAACACTAGCGAAATAAATGTGTTTTTGAAATTGGCAATAATAATTGATAAGCTTTTAGAATTATTCTAATCATAACAAGGAAATATAATAACTATATTTGCATATAATTTAATTATATTTATTGAGTGATGTATATATGTGATCATTTATCCACCAGTACTTTAAATCATAAATCGGTGAAAAATTCAAAATATTTCCAGTTGAGAGTGACTCAAAATTTCGCCCGTTTCGTCGACCTCATGAATTCGATTCAAAAATGGTCTAAATAATAGCTTGTGGTGATACTTAGGCAAGATTTTAAGTTGGGCATAGTTTTTGTTTTGGCGTTATGACAAGTTGAACCTGTTAGTTGGCTTGTTCACGCCAAGATGAATCCAACATTCTCAGCACACTCGTTCATTGTGTTCAAGATTCTCAAATATGCAAAGTGTACTATTTCCTATGTAAAATATTTTTTTCTTTATGAATCTACCATTAGATTTTACCAAACACTTTGTTTTAATGTACTGCCAATTTTACAAAAAAATCTGGATTTTTACTGAAAATATTCAATTAATCGGTATTTTTATGTTGGAGATTTACAAAATCTGATAGATACTCTAAACCTTTTATCCGAAGGACTGAACTAGGATAATTTGGATATAAGATTAATAATAATGAAAGAAAAAAATAATTGGGTAATCAAAGTGTATATTAGCGATTTTTTAAAATTGATTCTATTGCATGCATACAATTATGTACCCTTACAGCAGTTAGGATAAGATTAGATATTCTTTAAGAAAACATCATGTTGTAAGGGACTATGCTTTTTGCAAGCAATGAGTTTCATTTTCATCACTCAGATCATGTAAAATAATACGCAACTATTTTCTTAAGAGAAGTATCTTCCGTCGACTCAGCTGCACCCTAATTCGCCAAAAAACCGATTTCTCGTCAAACCGAGTGACTTCTTTAAGTATTATATCTTTTAAGTGGATATAAAAATCCATCAAGATTTGCTATGCAAAATATTGTTTACAAAAATCTATTATAACTTGTACTATATTTTTGGTAAAATATAATGAAAGATTCGAAAAAACGGAAAATTTTACGTTACAAATGTTACTGCTTGTATTTATTGAGAATTTTAAGATAACTCAAGAGGTCACCGAGAATGTCAGAGTCGCCTTGACGTAGATTAATCAAATAACTTGCCATATCCTAAAAATTGAATGTATGCTCAACTTGAACTAAACTAAAAACTAAAACTAAACAATCACTATAAGCTATCGTTTGGACCACTTTTGAATTGAATTCTTGAGGTCGATGAAATGGGCAAAAAATAGGGGTTTTTTTGGGTCACTCTTTTCTCAAATATAAAATTTCTATACTACAACATCAACCTTATCAATAAAGGTGTTCAACTGTACATGTTTTTTTTTTATATAATTGTTATCTAATTTAACATTCACGGGTTTAATTGCATTGTTGCCAGTTTGCCGTTTTGAGATATAAGGAGAAAATTATTTATCTTGAATGTAATATCCTCCATATTTCAAACTAGAACTGTTTCTAAGAGAAGAACGATCTCCTATACAACTGTGATTTGCGGTAAAACGATACATTATAGTGGTTTTCAACAAGTATACTTTTTTTATGTAGAATTGTCCACGAAGTCTAAAAATAAATCCCAAATGATTATTAGGTCATTGGCGTAAAAACAATTCCACTGTGCTCCTCATTCCTACGCCACTGACTTCCAATTTTTAAATTTTTCAGTAAATTATGGATATGTATAAATGTTAACACCAAACCAAATTTGACCTACCAATATGGCTCTGTACAGTGAAAACGGTGATATATAGACTCTTGCTTTATAAGGCAATTCTGAATTATTTATTGAGTTCTATTTGTGGTTAAAGTTTGATTCATCCGAACTGAAAAACGCAGTATATCACTTTTTGTTAGAATATATGAATATAATGAATATTCTATCGTAAATAGTTTACAAGCGCACTAAAGTATAATACTTCAGATTATTTTATATAGAATAATCATTACACAAGATAATAATAATGCCAAAATGTTACAGCACTGACAAAAGTAGACATAGACATTTAATGATTCTATAATCCATAAATAGATTTGAAAAAATATATTTTTTTATTTTTATTCTTCTACAAAAGTTTTGTGGGGTCTGTGCAATTTCTAGATGTAAGTTTTGTTTATTAAGTGAAACGCCAGGTTTTTCTAATTTCAACAATATAAATATGTCTTGTAATTGCTTCATACTTTTTTCTGGGTCAGATTGTTTTTAATTTATATCGATACTATATAAATATTATTTCTGCAACTGCACTTTTGTTGTTTTTTTATATTGAAATTGAATTGTAACAGAAAGTCATTAATATCACGTCTTTTAAAACACTATTAAATAATTATTCCATATACAGGGTGTTCCTTTCACTTAATTAGTAGAAACTAATTAGGTTTCACTTGTAAAAAACAGTTCACTTTCGCTCAAATACAAGCGCAAAAAATATGCTTTTATATAGGGTGTCTGGAAATTATGCGTCAAGACTTCAGGAGGTGATTCCTCACAAAAATTAGGGTCACAAGGTCCTATAACAATTTTTCGAAAACTCAATATTAACGGGGATACAGGGTGTTTTTTTAGTTTTTCTTAGATAACTTTTTTATTTGTGATTTGATTTTTTCCAAGTCTTTCCTATGTATTACTAGTGCCCTTGTAGATTTATGTTCCAAATATGATGCAAATACTCCAATTCCAAACGGCCTAACCTGACCTTAATCTTCGATCTATGGCCCACAACTTTTTTGTTTTCACCGCTTTATAAATTAGAACAGCACCATGTTAAAGAGTATCAAAATTTATTTAAAAAAGTATCTCTTGTTGCGATACAATAAAATGAACCGTTTCTGAGAAAAACGACTTCAAACATTTTCATGCGTTAACGCTGTTTTAAACTGATATTCATAGTTTCAACTCATCAATACAAAATTTATTCACTAACTACATTATTAAGTAACATTTTTATTTAGTCTATGCTCTTATAATAAGTTCTCGAAATGTTGTCCTTCTTTTCGACACACAAATTCATTCTTCTCAGAAAGTTGTGACGAACCCTGAAGAATATGCCCTCTTGCTCTTATTATTGCAAAACTGTCAATAATTCGTTGCCTCAGCTCTTCCACGTTATTCAGAGGCCTTCTGTATACCAGTGACAACATAGCCCCAAAGGAAAAAGTCGATCGGGTTCAAGTCGGGCGATCTGGCAGCCCACTCTATGAATCCACCACGCCCTATCCACCTCTCAGGGAAAATTTCATTGAGGTGCCCTCTCACCATTAAACTGTACACAGGTTGCGGTGCACAGTCATGCAGTAGCCACATTGCACGTCACACTCCAATAGGATCGTTTTCCAACAAAACTGGCAGATCATTTTGTAGAAAGTGGAGGTAAACCCCACCACTAAGCCTTTGAGGAAAGAAATGTGGCCCAACTAAATGATCTCCCACGATGCCAGCCCATACATTCACAGAAAATTTATTCTGGAACCCACGTTGCACCACTAAATGAGGATTCTCGTCACACCAATAATGTTTATTATGTAGATTTATTACACCATCATGCCCGAATCCAGCTTTGTCCATGAAAAGAATTGAATTGTTGAAATTTCTGTTGCCATCACGGAGATTTACAATTGTCCTGCAAAAATTCAGTCGTGCAATCGGATCTTTAGGGAGTAGGGCTTGGACCTTTTGATAGTGGAATGGATGCAGGAGTTGTTCCTGAAAAATTTCATGGACTGAGCTTTTGGGAATATTTTCCTGCGATGCAATTAACCTGACGCTTATATCAGGATTATTATCAACCACATCCAAAACACGAACTTCAGCCCCAGGAGTTCGAGTTCGTCGTGGGCAACCGACATCAAACCGCCTCGTCTTAAAAGAGCCAAACTCACCTAATTTCTGATGGACAGTACTGAACAATGCGGTTGTGGAATTCTATTTGGAAATGCATCTCGATACAAACGTTTTGCATTTGCCGCAGCTAAGCCATAATAATAATGCATGTCGCGCAGCTCCTCATTCGAGTATTTATTATAATTATGATTGTTATTATTATTATTCATTTTATCAGTTTTAATCACGATACTTATTACACACAAATGATCACAACAGAATAATTCACATATCTGTCAAAAGTAGCTAAGGCAACATTAAGTTATTGTTTTCAAAGCCTCCTTTGTAAATCTTAAAAATCAGTTTAAAGCAGCGTTAACGCAGGAAAATGTTTGAAGTCGTTTTTCTCAGAATCGGTTCATTTTATTGTATCGCAACAAGAGATACTTTTTTAAATAATTTTTGATACTGTTTAATTCCGGTGTCCCATGCATCCGAAATCTGACGATACGAAGGTCCGAAAGTGTTCCTATTGGTTAATATACATTCAAATTTTTACCGCTCATATTCATCCGAAATTTTTTAAATTCATACGACGTCGGAAAAAGTAGAAATAATTTTAACTTTTATCCAAAATCGTATGTTTTTTAACCTCACTTTTTCAGTTTTTAACATACTATGATTGTTGTTTGATATATTTACAGTCAAATAAATGTTATATTATAATGACGAATGTAGAAAATATAATACTACATATATTTTCTATAATATATATCTATGCTTGCCATTTGAAAATGTTTCACCTTCATCTTGTAATAAATTCCATGGTTCTATACTTGATTTCTATGAGATTAATTTCGGATGCATGTGAATTATAATATTATCATTCGTACGAATTAAAATATTTTCGGATATCGTACATTGGATTTCAGATGCATGGGACACCGGCCTAACATGGTGCTGTTCAAATTTATAAAGCGTGAAAACAAAAAAGTTGTGGGCCATGGATTGAAGATTAAGGTCAGGTTAGGTCCTTTGGCATTGGAATATTTGCATCATATTTGGAACATAAATCTACAACGGCACTAGTAATACATAGGAAAGACTTGGAAAAAATCGAATCACAAATAAAAAAGTTATCTAAGAAAAACTAAAAAAAAAAAATATTTTTTTTGACACTATCTGTTAATATTGAGTTTTCAAAAAATTGTTATAGGACTTTGTGACCCTAATTTTTTGTGAGGAATCCTGAAGTCTTGATGCATAATTTCCGGACACCCTGTATAGTCCTATATGAAAAATTTGTTTTAAACGTTCCAATTTTACTGTTATCAGTTTGTTTTTGTTAAAATTTAATTTAAATTTAATAATAACGAGCAGGATGGAAAGGAGATTGGAATATCCCCAATGTTGTTAAAGAATCTTTTCTAGGAAAAATTAAGACGACAAAAACAGATGATATATGAGAATTATATTTTTGAAATCAGAAAACGTTTTGATTTCACAAATATAGGATTACTGTTTTTTCTAAATATAATATTTTTAAGACCTCAGAGATGCTTCTCCCTAAACTTAAAATAAAAAAAAAATAGCAATGATTATTTTCATTACGAAACTACATTTACTGAATTATTCCAATGTATTTTGTATACACTGGAGTAAAAGTAAAATTTCTTAATATATTTCTATCTACAGGGTCGGAAAGTCCCCATAGTTCATCGGCCGTTATGTGAGAGCGATAAAGAAACTCATAGAAATCCGTGCGATAGAGAAAGATGGCTATAATGAAGGCGTCTAATAGTCACCGCCCATTTCGCCTTTCCACAAATAAGATCCACTTCTTATTCACGTAACGGCCGATGAACCATGGGGACTTTCCGACCCTGTATATTTCATCCTATTCCTACGTATTTCTCTAGTATTTGGTTTGTTTCGGGGTATTCTGTCATCCCGTTTTATTCCATCATATTTCATGTTATTCCATCATAATCCATGTTATTCCAATCTATTCCCACAGTATTTTGATCAAAGGGTACACTAATTTCGTCTAATGGATCACTCCTCGCCAAATACTCTTATAACAAAACCATTTTTAAATTTATAATAATTATTGCTTAATTTTAGATACTGTTATAAAAATAATAATACTTGTTTACACAAATTAAATTATTAAAAGCATTCACCATACATTTTCCTAAAAAAAAAATATCAAAATTGTGATTACCAGAACATGTACCAAAAAATGTATGCATTTAATCTTGCCTATTTTCCTCTAGTCATAGTGTAATAATTATGTTTCCTGTGATTATGATAGTATTTTTAAGTTTTTTTTGGCATTGTCACACCACTGTTTGGTTGAGTTTTATTTTAGAAATATTCACGTGTAACAAATCCTTCTCCAGAAGGCTGACTCGTATTACCACTGTGCACTGCCAGTGCCAGTGATTTTGCTTTTTTATATATCATAGTTTAGCACTTTATATACTTTCTTTACATTTTTTATTTTCTTTTAAGTTCAAAATTTGATACATGTAAAAAATAAGACCATTTTGCATAGCAGAGATTTTTTTTTATTGTTATTACTGTTTCATATTTTTTTTTTATTGCGTTCAGTATAAAAATATTTTATTTTATGAGTTTATATTTTAATATTTTTTTAATGCCTTCCTAATGGAATTTGAATAATGTTCTTAAAACTCAAATATTCTTAAATCATAACATCCGATTCAAAAATTAATCCTTGAGACCTAAAGTTAATTGGCAAATTGGAATGTCCGTGCTGAAGTAATAATAGTATTAATATTTGTATATACATAAATGTCGTGACAATATATGCCTTTGCCTTGCTCAAATGCTCTGCACGAAATGGTTTTATGTGAAGTATGTAAATATTGAGCCACAAGCAAAATGTAAATAAGATCGATATATTAAGTATTTTGATTGGAAAAAAAATTATATTTTTATTGGGATTGAAAACTGAATTCTAAAAAATAATTGTTTTTGAGACGTCAGAGTAAAGCAAATACATTGTTGACTAATTTTAGAAGTATTAAATTAGGGTAAACAAGTAAGTCGTTTGTGCAATACATGACTTTATGTGATATTTTTTCTGTAGCAATATAGTGTTAAGTAATATTTTTGGTTGCGAGACGATTTATTAATAAAATGAAACCTAACCAAACCTTTATCTGTGTGAGCGTGGTGTGGCAGTCACAATCATGAAAAATGCTGAAAATGGATGTAATTCTGCAGTGCTACCAATGAGAGACGTGAACAAGCCAGGAAGGATCTCAAAGGGTTAGAAGACACCGTGGCCAAGGAGCTTCAGACTTTGCACAATTTGAGGAAATTATTTGTTCAAGATTTACAGGTAATTTATTTGTTTATTTATATATTTACTAGGAAATGTCCAAATATTCTAGAAGAAAAATCTTTGCATTTACCCATTCCCAAGCTGTTTGGAGATTAGTTTGGAGTATAGCAATTGTAGCACAGTATAATTCCTATTCCTCTTAAGTTTCTACAATAATTTTCTACTATTATTATTTAAGTACAATAATGAAACACATCAATAATAAAACCTAAGTACTTCTCATTTATTTATTTACACGGGTATACTTACTTTTAAATTATTGTTTTAATGTCACACAATTATGTAACTGAAGGCAAATGAGAAACGGGTAATTCAATTTTAGGCTCGTATGAAGAAAAATATGTCATCCGAAGACAACGAGGAGGATGGTGGATCACTCGCCCAAAAGCAGAAGATTTCATTCTTGGAGAATAACCTCGATCAACTTACCAAAGTTCACAAACAGCTTGTCAGGGATAACGCTGACTTACGTTGTGAATTGCCCAAGCTCGAAAAGCGTCTACGTGCCACAATGGAGCGTGTGAAGGCGTTAGAAACAGCGCTTAAGGAAGCCAAAGAAGGGGCTATGAGAGATCGCAAGAGGTACATCACTCACTTTATTTGCGTTGTGACACACCTGGTATAAAAATATTTATTTTAGATATCAATACGAGGTCGATCGTATCAAGGAAGCAGTAAGACAGAAGAACTTAGCTAGAAGAGGACCCGCCGCTACTATCGCGAAACCCATAAGGGCAGGACAACACCACACAGTTAACATTGCCACTGCCGGAATAAGGACCGGACCCAACAACTCTCCAAGACCTAATGATGAGGCTCAAAAGCGCAGATCCCTCATTGTTGGAGATAAAGGTGAGTTTTTACAAATTTCTCTTAAAACTGTAAACTTTTGGAAGTTGAATTTATTATTATTTGTTAATACTACATCTTTGTAATTAAATGCCTCACACTAAATTTTATTTAGCACTCTATTGAATGTGTTGTTTTAACTTTCGGTTCTCGTGAGTTTGTATACAGGGTGTTTGTAAATAGGTGCGAAATATTTTAGGGAGTGGTTGTTTTGTGAAAAAAAGTTCATAAATATAGATCGAAGTATGCTTCATTTCTGAGATACAGTGTTTAAATTTAAATTTTTTATTTATTTTTATTAATTACTTCAAAGGGTTTTAAGATATTGACTCGAAATTTGAAAAACGCTTTGGAGGGATAAATGTGCATTTTTTGGGGTGATCCGAATATTTCTACTTGCACCAGTGGCGTTCGTGCGAGAATGCCACAACTTTTTTTAATAAAAAAAAAAATGGTACGCCACTGACGTTTTCCCGTTTTGATATTTTTTAGAAATGCACTATCAATTCTGAATGAAATGGGTCTTTAATTTTTTTTTTTCATAGGATGCACAATTTTTGAGAAAAAAATTAAACATTTTATTGTAGGTTTTGTTATTCTCTAATTTAAAGGTGCAAGTAGAAATATTCAAATCGCCCCAAAAAATGCACATTTATCCCTGCAAAGCATTTTTCAAATTTCGAGTCAATATTTTTAAAACTCTTTAAAATAATTAATGAAAATAAATAAAAAATTAAAATTTAAACACTCTGTATCTCGGAAACGAAGTATATTTCAACTTATGCTTATATACTTTTAACTTTTATAACTTATAACTTTTTTTCACAAAATAACTTCGGCAACCACCCTCTAAAATATTTCGCACTTATTTACAAACACCCTGTATATTTCCTTGACAACAACGAACTTCAAAAAATCAAACAAAACAAACCAAGAATTTATTGGTCTCAGTTGATTTTACAATCGATGGATCAAACCTGAACTGCATCACAAATTTGCAATAGATTGCTGATGGCACATTATTATAAATTTGATGCAACTTTTAAATAAAGTTTTTCAAATTCCCATTAACTATATAAATAGTGATAGTCACAAATTGAGTTTTCAGAAAGTTGAGACTCGTATTTATTAAAAAAAAAAAACTTGGACAGCAATGAGAATCAAACAAAAGCTACAAAATGTGACAAGAAAATGTTTGGGTAGATGAGTTTGTTTATGATTTATTAATAATTCGTATTGTCTCCTTTGGCTTTAATAATGGCAACTAAGAATCTACAAAACTTGGGAATGAAAAGTTTCCAAGCCTGGATTTTTCTTTTGAGGTCAGGAATTGTGAGAGGATTGTTTCATAACCACTTTTCCATAATGTTTCAATGACAATTAGGTTGGGGCTGCTTGCCGGTCAACTTCAAGACTGTAATATCATTGTAAGTTAGATGATATGACAGAGGATGCACGGTTTTGCTGGAAAATTAAACTGTCACCAAATAATTATGATGCCGTGGGTAGTAAGTTACTGTCGATAATATTCCAATATTTATCTGCATTAACGTCGTTAATTAATTCTAATCTTTATATTTCCTTTGCCGACATCTCCATATCATGACTCCTTGTGAGAACTTCACATATGTTTTAAGCACTATTTATGGAAGGTTTCCTCTGCTGTTCGTATTATGCACTTACGAAAATTTCTAACACATAAATGGTGTCCCAAAATTCACACAAGAAGTTATTTTGATAGGAAACAGGATTTAGTCAAAAATTGTATAATTTTTATTGATTCATGAAGTATACAGTGTAGGGTTATTTATGTATGGAATAGTATATAGGGTAAATGGTCTCCATGGCTTTACTGGTATATACCTACAGACTCTTGTCGAAATTTTTCAAGACTGTTTTGCATAAGTGTGGCAAAATATCGTTTATACGGCACTCCTTCAAGACATGGGTGGTCGTGGTTTATTGACATAAACCATAGACTTCAGAAAACCCCAAAGAAAAATGTCCAACGGCGTTAAATTGCATGATCTGGGTGACCAATTCTGATCTCCAAAATGGGAAATTACGTGACCAAGAAATAACTGATGCACTCATTGAATTGAATTGTATCTCAGGCTGTATGGCATGTGGCATCGTCTTATTGAAACCACATGTCGTCTATGTCCATATCTTGCAATTTAATAAACAAAAAAACGATTATCATGTCAAGATAGTGAGCACCATTAACTGTTATTGCCTGACCAGCCGCATTTTCGAAGAAAAATGGTCCGATGATGTCTCTAGCTTAAAACTCGCACCATTTGTTTCTCAAAACACACTTGTGGATTTTCTGAACCCCAAATGCGACAATTTTATCGTTTAACAAAGCCATTAAGATGAAAATGATCCTCATCGCTGAAGATGATTTTGTTCGAAAAATCAGCATTCACTTGTTCATAATCCATTCAACGAACTCTATTCGCTCTGGGTGGTAGGCTTCAGGTCTTGAGTCAACTGAACTTTATAAGCATGAAGCTGCAAATCTTTTATCTGTAAATAACTTCTCGAAATGTCCAATTGTGGATTTTGACGTATTCACATTGTCAATATTTTTTATCGATTTTCCTTGCTGATATTCTTGAATTATCATTTCAAAACACTTATTTGGAAGTGCTAAGCCGCACGTCAAGGTTTTGTAAAATAATTGTTGCGGAAACTTCATAAACACTAATACACAAAATCCACAACAGTGGATATTATTACTTTTAGTATCTGCCTGGTTTTTGAGGCAAAAAGTGCTGCACCTGAACATTTAGTTGTCAGCAAATTAAGCATAATATTGCTGTGAAAGATTGATGAGAACAAATTTATTTGTAAAATAGTCATCGAAATGTTATATAAAATGGTTATAAAATGAAGACGCTAATGTAGAATACGTTAATGCCAAAATTAACGCTCGTCCGAACATTGAGTTGATAGGGCTTTTATTTCCCTTGATATTAAAGCAAACCAGTGCTAAATGAATTTCAGGAATTCTGTTAGCATTTTTTAAATATTTGTGAGTGCCTATATATCATACATTTCATTATATTTTGTATTTTGCTCGGGTTTAAGATCATTAAAACTTATGTTACTTGGATATAATTTTAAAATAGGTTTCACAATAATTCAAATATGATAAATTGAAAAAGTTTTTTGGTGAACTTCTAGTGGGTCTTGTTAACATTAATCCAATGTCATCCAAATGTACATAGAATATCTTTCTTAATAGAAATATTTAGAAATATGCAGTTCAGTAACTAATCATCTTCCAATATTTAATATCTACATGGTGTCTCCAAATCATTTTCACCGCATATATCAATAAAAACAGTTAAATTGAAATTTGATACTTCGAGATATAGTTCCGCTTGATTACAAAGTAATTTCTACCATGTTTTTGTCTCTAAGATTTACTGGTAGACACTTTCTATATAAAGTCCCAACTATTACAAATGACATTGCGGTGTATGTGTAAAGCACAAGATGTGAAAAGGGTCCACTTAAATGAATATGATGTGAGGCTGTTGCACCATTAGAAATTTCATACAGTAAAACATTATTAGCTTAATGTTTTCATGTTTTTTCATTTGTAGTATATATCTGTATATTGTGTTTTATATTACTTTTATGATATAATGTATTGTATAAACGTGTATTTTCATATTTCTATATTTATAACTTGTTAGGTAAACCAGCTTCTTCCTAAAAGTCACATTTTTCACCATTTGAATAGTTTCCCTACAGCAAGCAAATATAAATTATGAAGAAAAACATTTTTCTATGTGAGCCTAAAAATCAGCTCCTAAAAAAGTAGGTATCAACCCCACGCCTCATTATTAAAATATGACTACCTCAATTTTTGCGAGTCGTCACTGCTGCTCATATTAGATGCTAGAAATCTATTAGATTTATGTATGGAGACTTCATAAATGATTACGAACCACATGACCAGTAATTTCATTTCCATCATGTTGGCAATTAAATTTCAGTAAAATTACTAAGACAATAAGATCAAGATTATATTAAAACACCGGCTGTGATTGGAGTAATTTTTCACGAAATTCTATTCAGCTAATCAGAGATCGCATTATCTCGAGCATAGACATAACAGTTTGTCACTGTTCATAATAAACGAATTGGTAACGCCAAAATTTAATGTTGGTTGCCGAAGCTCAGCGACCACGTGGCTTGTAAACATTTATGAAGGCTCTGTATTTCATAAACTGCGCTGTATCTTTTTGAATTCTAAATATAAAGTCAACTAGATACAGTAAGAAAAATACAAGCATCATTTTCTAACAGCACTGACTTTCTTTCATAAAATGAAAAATTAAAAAGTTTTCCCTCTATTCAACTTCATTTGTATACACTGTACAGGCTGTTACAAATTCGCTTCTCACTACAGGAATCTCGGAAACGGTAAGAGGTACGAAGTAGCTTAAATAGGGGCAAAGTTGCGTAATCAGGGGACCAACATTATGCCTAAAAAATCAAGGCTAACATGATTAGTTTTCGAAATATTTGAAAAAAAAACGAAATTTTGGAAATCCGTATTTGTTTAATTTCAGCCTTGTTTGAGGAGATATTGAAAAAAGAAGAACACTTTCTCATGGCCACTTTTTGCCCTCTATCGAATGGCATAACCAATTTTTATATGTAATGTTTTGTCTCTCCTGGACCATCATCAACTTCATTATTTTAAATACGACCCTGAAAATTTTAGCCTTGATTTTTTAGAGGCTTAATGTTGGTCTCCTGATTACGCAACTTTGCCCCCATTTAAGCTACTTCGGACCTCTTACCGTTTCCGAGATCCCTGTAGTGAGAAGCAAATTTGTAACAGCCTGTATATTTCATTTTAGTGGGCTTTGATTGGAGTTTTAGTTTGTATTTTAAACTGTAAAACATTTTTCTAATCATATCAAAATTTTGTTTTTCCTTTAATGTAATTGAAAAGGATGATGATGATGATGATGATGGTGTATTCTGTTTCAGATTGAACAGCCAGCCACCTTTTATCTGGTGCTTCAGAAATGTAGTAAGCAAAATAAATCGTAATACCAAAAATATTGCCGATACATCTATAATATGGAGGCAAGTTTGTCATACAAAATTAAAAATCACAAAATTTTGTATGATTAGACTTGTAATTTATGTGCTTACAGCTTAGTTATTTATAGATTAAGGTGCACTTAAAAGAATAATAAGATAATAAAAAAAAATAAAGACGTAAGCAAATTGTTTCTTGAGGTGTATGTTTGCAAAATTGTTTTATACGAAAAGGTGTCTTGCAGTGCAAGGAATAATTTGTCGAAATTTGTCACCGTTTTAAGCTATAACTGCGCAGACATAATCAATTCGACATAAAAATCTCCACTTTGTAACGATTTGCTTATTATTGTTGTTTAAATAATACTTACTACCATTGTGCAAGAACGGTGTTTCCTTCTAGTTTAGTTGATTATCGTTTTATAAAAACACTGTAGGAATTTATTTTTTTAATGGAGGTACTAAATATAGTAGGTGTTTTATAGTTTGGCACTCTAGTAACGGTACTTTTATTTATAGTTTAATTCTAGCTAATTCTTTTCCATTGAAATTTGTACAAGTAATTTTATTTCTATTTTGAATTCAAAATTTTTTATAATTGTGATTGTTTGATAAATATTATTTTAAAATTAATTGCTTTATTAAACATTATCGTGTTTTACTGTTTTGATTTTTTTCTTCATGTATTCAGAGGGCTAGCTTGACTGGCATAAGCTAAGAGCACCTCTGAATTTAAAACATCTCATTTCCTGGCACAAGAATGATGTGCAATTTTAGGAAATAACAGTACTTTAGTTATTGTGATAAAAATGACATAATTTTTTATTACTTGGTCTTACTTGCCTTGTTTTTAATTTATTTTAAAGGGTAACTGTCATGAACAGAACTGGTGCACAACTACGTTTTCCATGAAGCATTTTATTTAATAGTAATTTTATTTATCTGAGGATCATTTTCATTTCCATAGCCCAATCCTTTTTATAGCAAATTCTATGTAGTTGTATAATTACATATTTATTAGTGGATGCTTGAATCATGATGCAATTTATTTATTTAACTGATGAAAATTATATTCTAATAAACTAATTAAAATTTGATTTAGCGTTTTTGTACATCCCCCCATTGCACCTTTTTTACCCTTTTTGCTGTAATCACAAAATAGTACTTAAGTGGTTATTTATATGCCCCAAATTGCATATAGGCCAACCGATAGAGACTTTTTGGCACACTTAAATATTACAGCAAATTTCATATATTACCTTTTGAAAAATACTTAGCAAATGAAAACCCAAGTGAATTTTTTTTTAGACAATAAAAACTGGAAAAAATTACGTTTTTTTTTATATCTCAAAAAAAAATGATGAAATCGTCTTACTCTCAATAGGACTTTTGTAGCGCATAAAAAACCTATAAAATAGTTTTTTGTGCGACCCGATCGGTTCATTTTTTACAGAGAAAATCCGGAAAAACCTCTAAAATAGACATTTTTTCAAAAATTCATCAGTCAAATTTGAAATAACAGATAATAATATGTAGTTTAATATGCACAAGATGGTTTCTGTCCAATGCATAGTTTTTGCATAATTGCATTATAAACAGATTAGGGTCTCTTTTTGCACAGGGTGGCAATTTATCAAAAATGGTCCAATTTAAATTCTGAAAACGGCTTCTGAAACTAAACGACAAAATGTCCAATTTGTATATCTCGGATTTTCGTCTGGGTGATGGGAAATGTGCTAAAAATGCTCTTGAAGTCGCCCAAAACGAGTGAAAATACACTCGAGCCAGAGTTGGGTAGTGGTAGTGGGGGAAGCAGCAAGCAGAGGAGAGTATACGCTTTTGGGTTGATTGCTATTTAATTTGGCTCGGAGCAGTTTTGCAAAGTAAATGTATACTATACACAATACAGGGCAATTCTAAAATATGTAGTCAAACAGAAACAAGAGGTCAAAATAGACTGGTTAAACTAATTTACCTAGATACCAAAATGCACCCTAATGAGTTACAGCCCCTTAAAGTTAAAACATAAAAAAGTAAAAATACAAATTTCTCCTAAATGTCTGAAGATATTTTTTTCAAATTTGGCATACGACCAATGCTAATAAATAGCCATGTTTTCAAGTGAATATCAATGCATTGACGGCGTGGGGGTAATGTAGGGGTAGTCGCTCTTTGTTTCACCCTGTATTTTTTATACTGCATATGTTGATGGCATGTGCAGCATCATTGGACAGATAATTTAATTTTAAAATGTTTTTGCTCTTGAAATTTCTTGATACGACAAATATTAAACGCGATAATTTGATTGTATCAACTATTTTAAAGTAAAAAAAATATGAATTACAAATAAGGTACTATTAAATGCATCAATTCTAATTATTAGGAATTAATTAAATTAATAATATTAAATGACAATTTTAACAAAATTTAGTATTTAAAAAAATACTAATTACTTAAATATTATTCTCAAAATGCCTGCCTCCTGCCTGAAGGTAAGCACGAAGTCTTCGTCTAAAATTGTACTTCAGTCGATTCAAAATTTAAATGTTATTGCGAAGTTCATTTACTGCATTTTGCACACGAACCCCGAGGTTTTAAAATTATGTACTGATGTAGAATAAACTAGGCCTTTAAGGTGACTCCAAAGGTAAAAATCACACGGATTAAGATAAAGAGAGAGCAGCGGCCAAGCAATTGGTGCATTTTGGCGACGACTTGTCCATCTTCTGGGAAAATTTTGGCTGTGGCACCATCATGCATAAACCACATATTTTGCCTGCAGTGGAACTTCATCAAGATCATTTAAATTGTTTTCTAAAAAATTGAGATAATTTTGCCCTTCTAGGCGACGCGGCATAATGTGGGGTCCTACAAGGTAATGTCCTATACTTAATACATATCCAGACATTTATGTGGCACACGACGATTTGGAAATTTGTCCGTATACCGTCTAACTGCTTCCCTCGAATTACCGTGACATTCGCCTAAAGTGAGCAACATATCAGTCTGTTCGCCAAAAATAAAATTCGCAGTTAATAAGCTTGTTTTAAGCAACCTATTTGAAAAATACTTAATAAAATTATACTAAATAAGTGTCGCAACGGAAAACTGTAAATTCCTCTTGAAAAAAGAAACATTATTTTCCTCTTCCATTTTTCTCTCTGGGCTTTCGTTTTCGAGATACACGGTGTCAAAACTTTAATTTTTTTTTTTAGTTTTTGTACACACCTTACCACTATTAGTAGCTTCTTTTTCGCACCCTTCTCGAATTCATTGGACATGCCAGTAGTGGAGATTTTAAGGTATCGTAAGAATTTTTCCCCCCAAACTTTTACGCCACTGGAAAAATTGACATTTGACAGAAAATTCTGAAGTGTCGATGAATTTTACACAAAAAGAGATTTCTTGGTTCATTGCTCTAAAGTCGGCCTTTTCAAGAAAAATTACTTTTTATGAAAAACAAACATTTTGCTAACGTTTCGAAAATCTTTTGTAATTCAAAAAATAGGTTGTAATGATTAACAATTTTAACGAAATTAAGAACAGACAGGATTTTAACTTAAATATCACTAGCGACTAAATTTTACAAAAACTTCAAAATTATATCCATTGGCTTGAATACACGCATTACATCTTCGGATCATGTTTCTAAGAACGTTCTTTGTAATTTGAAGGGTATTTCTAATTTGTTCCGCTGTGGTTTCAACCCTAGTGGTCAATTCTTAGACTGTATTGACAGGGGTTTCATAGACAATGCTCTTCATGTGACCCCATAAGAAATAATCAAGTGGGCATAAATCCTGCGACCATGTATCTCGAAAACGAAAGCCCAGAGAGAAAAATGGAAGAGGAAAATAATGTTTCTTTTTTCAAGAGGAATTTACAGTTTTTCATTGCGACACTTAATTATGAACACCCTATATGTGGTGTGTTTAATCCGATCCAATAATCTTGTTTAATATTAGTTGTAACAAAATATTTCAAGAGAAAAAAATGTTTTAAAATTAAATTATCTGTCCAATGATGCTGCACAAGCCATAAAAATATGGAGTATAAAAAAATACAGGTTGAAAAAGACTACCCCTACATTACCCCCATGCCGTCAATGCATTTTATTGATATTCGTTCAAAACATATTTATTAGCATTGGTTGTGTACCAAATTAGAAAAAAATATCTTCAGACATTTAAGAAAATTTGAATTTTTACTATTTTTTGTTTCAACTTCAAGGGGCTGTAACTTGTTAGGGGTGCATTTTGGTATATAGGAAAATTAGTTCAACCAGTCTATTTTGACCTCTAGTTTCTGCCCTATAAAGTTGGCTACATATCTTAGAATCACCCTGTAGAGCTAGAAACTTTAAAAGGTAGCTAGATGGACTATAAACTTAATTGACTAAATTATTATACGTTCAGTTTTATTTCAATAAGGCGACTCTTTAAATGAGAAAGAGAAACCAAAAATTATCGTTAATCAAAATTGTTTTATTGTACAAAATATTACACAGAATTTAATATCGAATAACCTGTATTTAACTAAACAATACTCGCATATTTACATAGTCAGTAACTCTGCTAAATACTCGACTACTAAAAAAATGATTAAAGTATATAATATGTACTACATCATTATACATGACATTATAAGCGAAATTATTATGCAATATAAAAAATAACTCAGTTATTACGAATACCCAAGGCTTGCTCAAGTTCTGCTCTCTTCTGTTGCACTTTAGTGTAGAAGTATCTGCATACCGCTTCTTGCGCCCAAGGCTGATAAAAGAAGTCGGACCTTCTTTCTTCCTCAGGATTTCCCACAACGTCAGTCATAGTCTAAAAAATTTGTATATTTTATTGCATGCAAAATAAATCTTGAGAAAAAAAAGCAAAAGGTGTCAAAATAAACTTTAAGAAAAGTTGACAAGTATTCACCGACTTGATCTTTCACCCATCCATAATAGGCTGAAGTGCCTAAACGACAAAAAAAAATACTTGAAGACGCACCCAAGCATGACATTCATTTTGAGGTTTTATTGACGTTTATCTCTAACTTTGTCTAAACATCGGATATACTTCAAAAATGAAAATTTTCCGTAGAAAATGACAGAAAAGCCCAACAAAAATGTCTACTGTGAAGCAAGCGATGGAAATTTTGAGAAAATCAACAATCAGATCACAAACGAACTTATTACAAGATTTATTGGAAATTCATTTAATAGCTCGGCCTTTTTTTTATTTGAAAAAAAAAAAACATTTAGTTTCACAATTTTTATTATGAAAATTAGAAAACTAATTTTATAGGTACCAACCCCGAGAAAAAATTCCACTGAAATAAGTGTTTTTATTTTTCATGTGGAATCGACAAATAATTAAGAAATCAGTCATTTTCCTTAAAAAATCCATAGGATCAGAAAGTATTTTTAGAAAAAGATGTTGGCGCTTCCCGTGCCCTTATTACAACGTTTATCAAATTTAATTATACCTTATGTTGGTACTCAGATATTAACGAAAAAGTAAGTAGACTTAAATCAAATTGTTCTCAGGGATCTGTGATTGTGTTATGATCACTATTTCCTGGGACACCATGTAGTCGAAAACTTGACAGTTGCTTTATTTAGAGGACTAAAATTTTGTTTTTTTTTTACAAAAGCTGATGCTTTGTTTGATTCCCTCTAGTGGCTAAACTAGCCAATTTTAGACTAAGGTAAGTTTAATTAAATCATCTTACCATGACTTCAAGAATCTAAAATAGTTTGACGTACATGGAGAATATGGACACCCTGTACAAATTAATAATTATCCAATCCAATTACTCACCTTTAGATCTCTGGTTTGAGACACTATCCATTTATGAATAAATTGTTGAGGATCTTTTGCAAAACTAAGGAAAAATTCTCTGTTAGTTTTAAGTTGATTTATTGTGTCAACTGTTTCATGAATTTTAGAATCCAATCCTTGAATTTCTTGTTGGCTAGCAGTACTTAAGAGGAAATTGTTCATTTGAGTTTTTAAAGTATCGTCCACCTAAAATGTTTGATGAGAATTCAAATATAACCTTTTTTAACGTACAGGATACATTAAAAAAATATATTGCTTTCAGGATTATAAAATAATATATACCTCTACGTCTATATCGTAGCAAGCTGTCTGCTTGCTTTCAGCTCCCCCTTCTACAGATATGACATGATTAATAACAATTGGATCTGGAGGATGAAGCAATGGATTCAACCTTTGAGGAATTTCAGCAAATTTCATACGAGTACAATTAAATATTTGCTCTAAGTATTTGTCACATACTATGTATTCACGCTCATGAGCATCTTGTAGTCTATAAGAAAAACAATTAAATAGTAAAAAGTATCCGGAATTCGTCATTGAAAAATTCAGCATACAGTAGATTTAAATTTATTTTTTAATGGAAAGTTGGTAGCACTATACTCTATACTTAAGTGAAGTTTGAGTACGATCTTCAAGTAGTTTGTTTACAGCTGTTAATTTTCTTGGTCTACCTAAAGTGTCTCTTGAAACATTGAAAACTCATAAACCAACTTAACAACCAGCCCAGAAATTATTGAACTGTTGACAACGTGCAACAAAAGAAGAGAAAATATATTTTCTAAGGAATGAACAGCAATAACTTATAATAATAATCTAAGCAGTTGAAGTGACTGTATCTTACCTATGCGTTTTTATGTACTGCCATAATGCAGAAATGATAACAGGCCTGGTTTGAGTATGTACTCCTAAAAGTCGGGCCAATCTGGGATCTAATTTAAATTGTAGTGGTTGATAATCAAGTAAAAGCAGTATTGTGCATCGTACATTTTTATCGCCAGGGCGTTTAACCTACAAAAGTAAATAACAGTTCTAATTGTTTCAATTAAAACTTAAAGAATCTCACTTGAAATCCATCAGTTTCCTGGGTTGTAAGAGTGCGGTGCCATTCAACTAAATGATTGTCGGGTCCATACAGTTCCTTATCAAGTTCAATAACCAGTGATTTGAAAAATGATGAGAATTTACGTTTTACTTTATTGGGGTCATTTTTAGAATCATCAAGCAATCTCCCTTCTACCCGTAACTCCCATGAAGCGACTGATCTGCAAACAAAAGTAACAATACAACATTGTAAATGCTTTTATAAAAAATATATATTTTTTCATCAGCTCTTGACATTTTTAGATTATTTTAGGATAATACAGGGTTCATAGTTCAAAAGTAATATAGAATTCCCTGACTTTTCTAGATTTTCCTTGACATAAAAAAAAATCCAGGTCACTTGTAGTTCATTTTAATGTACTAATTGATGTTTACACATTAAACTTTTTCTAGACTGGGCTTCATAATATTTTTTATAAGCAAAGTACAAAAGATAAAGGTTTCAAAACCGCAAACAGTTTTCTCTTTTAAGAACCCATGGCCTGCTTTCACAAAATTTCCAGTAATAAACGTGAAATTCCCTGACTTTCATGAATACTTTTAAAATTCCCTGACTGTTCCCTGTTTTTTTATGAAGAATAATGAATTCCCTGACTTTTCCCGGTATTCCCGGTTTTTTAGGCTGCTACGAACCCTGTAGTAGCTCAATAAAGCTAATTCACATATACTCAATTTCTCCTAACAATTCTATCACACTAAATCAGACACTGTTCTGCAATACCAAAAAAAGGTATGGAAAAGCCATCTAAAATCATGGACAAGATTCTTATCTGATGATACTGCGAAAAGAACTATTCTATGAAATATATTGCATCAACCAGCATTGATTTACATCAGCAACATCTAGTAAAGAGCTAGTAATTAATAATTTTATTAAAAAAAATAAAAATATTATTCATACAAAAACACATAAGTACCTGATGTATTGCCACTGTAAATGTAATCTTTCAAAGAAATATTTTGTATGCTTGTTTTAAAATCACTCCTGATAAAGACTATCAAGTAAAAATAGCCACAATCAAAAGATCTTACTTTTTTACATTTTACTTATAATCGCTTTTTCAAGTGAGCTCCTTGCAAATGGGAATAATAAATATTAACAGAACAAAAACATACAAACATGCAAATTTCATGTATTACCTTTTGAACCCAAGTGATTTCCCCAGCAAAGTCGTGAACAATTTTTTTTAAACAATAAAAACTGCAAAAAAATGACATTTTGTTTTTTTTTACAATATCTCGAAAAATAATGATGGAATGGTCTTACTCTCAATAAAAATGTTTTTTTGTGTAGTTATATTATACTGTGTTTTCGTACACATTTCTCAAGTTTGTCCCATAAATTCTCAATGGGATTAAGATATGGACATTGAGGAGTTGTAGCACGGATATGGGGTATATTCAACGCGGTCCACTGACCTATTATGTAAGAGGTATGCTTTGGGTCGTTGTCCTATTGGAAATAGTAATAAATGTTCACTCTAAGCCAATTGGCGCTTTCTTTAAGTTTTCCTTCAGAATGCTTAAGTACACAGGTTTATCCATTATACCCTCTACTATTACTAATTTTCCAATACCTCTGCCGGACATACAGCAAATTGATTGCAAATTCTTTCTCCATATGTGTATTTGTCCGACGGATCCGAATATATTAAATTTCGAATCATTGGAGAAAATGACTATTCCAGAAAGCAAGATTTTCGATTATATACTGTTTTGCAAAATCTAAACATTTCTTTCTATTTGTAGCATTAATGTATGGCTTATTACGGGCCATGCACGATTTCAGCTAAGCACATTTAAGTACTCTGCAAATCGTATCTGGACTAACTTTTTTATTAAGGCTTCTTGTACTTCGTTAATTATTGCTGGTACATTTAATTCTGAAATATTTCCAATAAGTCTTAAGTTTTTCCTATTCTCTCTAACAGTAAGTAGTTTCGGATGGCTGTTTTTACATGTTGTTTTCCTTATCAAATCGTTTGAACGGCTTCGGTTGACAACTTTTGCTATTTTTGATAATAATTTCTATTGGCTGCGTAATTTTAATATTATATTTTTTCTGGCAATTGTTGTTTCTTTTCCTTTCTGTCCAGACATAACAAAAAATGTTACTCGTACGCACGTAAACTGTGAACTGAACTGTTTCGAGAGTCCTGAATGTAAGAAGATGTCCGTCAGCGTATCCATGCCGGCAGTGGCCGGTTAAATTTAGCTGCGACTAATTACTGGTTACTGAAAAAGGTGCTTTATAAATACTTTTGCAGTATACCTTCTTGATCGTTTCAACTATTATTGAATAAATTTCCTACCAGCTACTTAACTCACTAAGCATAGTTTACATGATAACAGATCATTGTACCACCGCATGCTCTCCTGAATGAATACTTTTGCTGGCTACTGTTTAAATATTGTACGAACTGTACTTTATTTCGGATGAAATTTCAAACT
This sequence comes from Anoplophora glabripennis, assembly GCF_000390285.2. Taxonomy (NCBI): domain Eukaryota; kingdom Metazoa; phylum Arthropoda; class Insecta; order Coleoptera; family Cerambycidae; genus Anoplophora; species Anoplophora glabripennis. The sequence goes on from NW_019416246.1 coordinate 431,688, forward strand.
GATGGCAAATATCACTGCCCAACTTAAGAGACAGAAAATTTCCAAATTTACCAGTCAACGTACTACAGTAACATAAAAGTAACTAAAGTGACACCGAAACGATCAAACTCCCCCGAGTGTTGACAAAATCTCCATTAAGTATAAAACTTCACCTGTAATTGAGACCTGAGCATAACTTGTGTAAGTATGATATTGACTATAGGTGTGGGCATAAATAATATAATCTTTCAAAGAGTGATGTTAGAACAAAAATACAATATACTTTTTTTAACATTGCATTATTTAACAATTTCAATATGTCACTTATGTATTTTTATATAATTTAGACATCATTTTCAATTATTTTAGAAAATTATTAATTACTGTTTACTAGTGGTGGGAAGATCGGCATCATACGTATAAATCATACGGATCTCTAGTGGGAATCGATTCATGCGGATCCCGATGCAATAATAATTTCGTATGTTTCGCATCACCGCATCAATGTAAGTTGAGACTGAAGTGAAGTGAATCGGTATCAACTGATTCTCGTATGCGATACAGGAATGAGTAAATGGGAGGCGCACGCATACTGGGAATCAGTTCATACGTATACCGGTATAAAAATAATTTCGTATGTTCGCATCACAGCATCAATGCGAATTGGGAATGAATCGGTCTCAACACTCTCAACTGATTCTCGTGTCCGATACAGGTCGATGAGATACGATGCATTAGAAACAGTTTAGTGCAAAGGAAACTAAATATTGAAATAAATTATATGAAATTGTGTAGTCTGAAACAAACTTATAATGTAAAAAGTAATTGTCAGAGTGATGTGTATTTCGTATTTAAATGTTGAATCGCTTGACCGAAAATAAATTTAAACATTAATTAATTTGAAAATAATTTGATGCTCAACTTGAGTTCAAATATATTATTGCTTCGTTTCTACTTAAGTTCATCGTTCTGCTAAAAAATGAATTTATAGATGATTGCAAAAAATTTAACGGGAATGAGTGAGCGACAAGCCCACACATTTACAAAATGTACAAGTACAAACTGTACTTGTACATCCACAGTGAATACGATTCCCTGATGCGGATATTTTGATGCGGATCTTTATGTCGATACATTTCGCATCATGCGGATCATTAAAAAGATCCGTATTGCCCATCTCTACTGTTTACTAGATATTGCTGGTATAATTCAAGATAGTTGGGGCATATAGCCCAGAATAATTATTGTTTCCCACAATATTATCAACTAAGAATCTTGTTTGGGGTTAGATCCTATGTAGACCTAGGTTTTTGGTATTGAATTTGAATGAATTATGTGAATTGGCTTACCCCTCTTGTCCAGGACCTTCAGGACCATCAGCTTGTGGCTCTTTTGCAGGAAAAAATGTATTAGAAATAAAAATTCTTAATTTTCTTTTTTGCTTCATTGGACGTTTCAGTGCTTCTTGAATGTCAAGACGTTTACGCATTATAGTAGAATCAAGTTTTCTTTCAAAAGCTAAAAGATCCATATAGGCTTGACTTTCTGGTACTAAATCTCGTACTTTTTGGGGTAGAATCTTATCAGCCAATTTCTTCTTTTTCTTACTTGTTCCGTGTCCATAATCACTAAACATTTAAAAGTGAATCCAGATTTTAATAAATGTGGTATTTTATTAGAACTTACGGTTTTTGTTGCATAGGTCCTCGATTATCAGCCGGCCGTTTCCCTCCAGACGGTTGTGGCATTGGTCCACCCCTCATTGGCGAGTAAGGAGTACCACTGGGTCTTTGTATCATTGTTCCTCCACTCGAAGTCATGTTTGGAGGTGGTGGATTATAGCCAGGTCTTTGCTATGGTATAGAAGAGGTTAATGTCAATATTAAATTATTTTCTCAATTTTTATAAATACCGGAAAAGTTTGTTGTCCATACTGCCGCATTCCAGGATTTTGAGGTTGTTGATATCTTTGTTGAGGGGGTACGCCGGGCCCTTGAGTAGGCACTGGGCCCGAAAATCTCTGGGCCATTTATATTTTTTATGATATTTGATTACCGTGTTATAAGTAATTTTTTAATGCGATTTATTTCTAAAATTGAAACAGTGATATCAAGACAATCACAATACACATAAGTTCAAAACACAAAAATACAGATTATTGTATTGTAGTATTGTAGTGTACAGGAGGAAACAGTACAATCACAAACTTATAAACAGAAAACACTGAAAACAGAATACAGAAACAAACGTCACAGCTTAATACAGCTGGAAGAGTCCGTGTCGGCGCCTTTGATATGGCGGTCGAGAACCAAGCGAGACGGAATTGTGCTAACTCTCTCAGATTAAGCGGAATAGTCGGGGCTGGATTAAAATAATTTTTATTACTGAAATAATATATTTAGTTTCTACCTGACAGTACCGTAGTAGGTAATTTTAATAATATGGAATTTGAATTAGAATATTCAGTAATTTTTTTAACTGTTAAAACAACAAAAAAGAGTCAATTTCATAATCAGAAATGGTTTCTTTTAAAATCAATGTCGTGCGATTATCCTAGGTCACCTGACTTCGGGCCAATAACCGAATAGGCTTTTGCTGTTCATGTTGGAACAGTTACAAGGCACAGAAAGTCGGTTTTGGCTCCAACCATAGTATAGTGTCAAATATGTATATGATGTACACGCGACCGCAGTATAGAAAACAGTAAATTCACTGCCTATCTAACCCTTGGAACATATACTTTATACTACTATGCTCTAAGATCTAACCTATTTATACAAAATTGACCTTAGTTTCATTTTTTATGTCGCTATAAGTGACTGCGCAGAGACCACGTGCAAGTAGGGGAACCTCAAAAGCTGAAAGCTACTTGTTGGTGGACTAGGGGCTGGGCGCTGGGCTTGCTATTGCGCATAGACCACACGTCCCTTAACTGGACCTTTAGATTAGACCAGTGGGCGGGTTGTGGTCCACAAGAGAGGGGAAGTTAATTTACTGTTATTTGTACTGTGACGCGACATAGAGATCGGTACCACAACGCCTATTTTGACGGGTTCCCGTACTATAATGGAACGAGCTTCGCCTTAGAGCATATACTATATGGAGGAAACACCACATGTAAAAAAATGTAGACATTGTAGGAAGAAAGCCGATACTTTGGGTAGTTAATTTGTTTCTCTCTAATCATTGTGTAAGTGTAAGGAAATGCGTTAGCCAATCACGTGCCTGAGCGAGAGAGAAAGATGCCGATCTAACTATATGTCTCTTTCTCTGCCACTGGTCTACATTGTCGCCCTATAAGCATGCTTCCTCCATGTAGTATACGCTCTTTCTTTTAAAATAACCATGAGTAAATTTTTATTTTAACTGGTAGGGAGATTCTCCATATTAACTGCAATGAAATTTTGAATGAAAAAGTAGGTGACTAGATTACTCATTAGTTAAAATAAATTTACATAAAATTGAATAAACCAAAAATAACCCCAAAACTATTTATTTCACACACAGTTGGTACAAATTAAATTTTAAATACCTATAGGTAGGGATGGGCAGATTTAATGAAAAACATCGATGTTGTGTTATATCGATTTTCAAATAATTTATTATCGATTCTCGATATATCGGAGTAAAACATCGATTTTTTTCGAATATCGAAAAAAAACAACCCTAGACTAGTACAACATTTTTTAATTCAAGATATTTAAAAAATATAATAAATAAGTACCGAATTCTAAAAAAATTATAATAATACATTTTGATTTGTTCAGTTACGAGTGTTATTAGTGCAATAATTTTGTTTTCTATGATCTGAACCCAACTAGTTTCGAAAGATTGAGGTCTGTTACATACAAAACAAAATTATTTTCTATTTACATCATTATTACTTACCATAACCAATACAAAATGATCAGCGAAGGATTGATTATTTGTAAAAATTTAGTAAGTAAAGAAAGAAATCTAAAAAATTTACAAGTACCTACCATAGTACCAACTCGACATTCTTTTCTTGAATCCTCACGAACACTGAACATTGAACATCACAAAATTAGACAATTTTAATTTTCCACAGATCACTAACGCAAACGGTTCTGTGCTATAAACCACAAACAAAAAAATCAAAATCACACAGATTTGTAGATTATTATTTCTTTTGTATTGTTGTATTGAAATTGAAGACAACTAAATTGGATTAAAACTAAATATTTATCCAAAATTTTGTTCTGAATATTAAACGATATTTCTAGAGGTAATATCGATATCCTTCGATATATCGCTTTCAAAAAAAATCGATTGTTTTGCATCGATAACTACCTCCTAATATCGATGTTTAAAAAGTATCGATGTTTTTCGCCCATCCCTACCTATAGGGGATAATTATCCTCTAAAAATCTTAAAATGATATGCTTTTTTTTAGCTTTAAGAATACATTATATTTAAAAATGGAGTTATTTTCGATTTAATCAATTACCTATGTGACTTTATATTTAAAAAATGGCTTATTTTTTGGATAAAAGGAGAATTTTTTTTAGAAACACCAGCTGAAATTAAATACACTTATACAATTTTCAAAATATTCAGTAGTCGAAATTCGAAATACTGAGGTTCATAAATAGTACAGATCTCAGTATCTGCACTGGTTGACAGATTTATATATCATATATCAACTTTGGGAATTTATGCCCACATTATCTCTAGTTTATGCCCAGACCTCTAGTTTTATTACTCTACATATGTCAAACATTAAGATATATTGAAATAATAAATGTGATTTCTTTTTAATTTCTAAACTCTTGTTAGGTAGGTACTGTTTATATGATGAATTATTTTTGTCATACTAAAACTAAAAAGAACAAATTTTAAGTAATTAATCCTTTGTGCCAAAAAAATCAGTTAAAGGGTTGATTTTATAAATTTATTGTTGTCCACTGAAAAAGTAGATAATTCGTTATGACTACATAATAACCATTATTACACAATACACAATTTATTTTTCAAAAAACTTTTTTTATTTTAATTGTTTATCATTACTTTTTATGGTTTAATCTACGTTTCTATTTATCCTAGCTCCTCCTTCCTAGCAAATTTTATTATTTTTGTATTATTATTTTTAACCTACCCCACCTAACAACATTTTTACAAAATCTCATGGTGCTGGTCATTAAGCTAGGGGAAAAAAATTACAAAATCAAATTGTCAGAGCGTTTGTCTTTTCCTACAGAAAAACATTTTGAAGCGATAACATTTAATATGGTGCATTATTTCATATAATTTGAACGCACACAACTAAAACACAATTTTTTGTAAAATGTTTATTAAAAATTAAATACAATATTTCTTTGTCTACTATTAACTGTAGCAGCACAATGTTTACTCATTATGTAATTTTTTTATACATTTTAAAAATCAATAACAATTATCAATAATATCTTTGGCATTTGTAAATTTTTTATACAAAAATTTGCATTACTTAGAATTTATATTTTTGTACAAATAGTATTACTCAATAAGTTGCTTTGAATTATTATGACTACTCTTCTGCCTTCGGAATATTTGAGCTATAACTTTAATGTTTTTTTATTTACGACAATAGAGGCAATTCTCCAAAGAACCGCAATATCCAGTGGAAAAAATTATATAGCTTTACTATCAATAATAATAACACTACAATTGTAACTTTCTATTCTATTAAAAAGTATATAAAATATTTGGTATTTTTGGATTAAGAAAGATGTAAAAGAATTTTTAATATAAAGGATATATTTTTGCAAACTATCTATGTATATTTAAATAAACTACATTGGTTACAAAACAAAAACATTAAAACATACATTTTCAGAAGGTATTGCACGCTTTATACATATATTCTTGTGATTAACTGATATTGCATAAATTATCATAAGTATCTTTATAAAATTATCAAAAACAGCCCGATTTATAAAAGCTTAAATATGATGTTGAAAAATTAGTTTTAAACAATTTTTTTATTTCAGGGACATGTAAAATAAATTACAACCTTAAAGTGTATTTTAAATTTGTTAAAGATATGCTCTTGGATAAACTAAATTAAAAAAAATGTATTATGTAACGTTTTATTATTAACATTAAAATCCAAAGGATTTGTTTCTGATACATCAAGACAGGAGAAATTCCTTTCAACAAATTATTTCAATGGATCAGTATGTCAATTATTTTAGATTATAGTTAAGAATATGTGTTCAAAATTTATCCTTTAATAATAAAATTATAATTTACTGTTTATTATCGAGCGTAACTTCTTACTTTTACCATTTTGCAAAGAGAAATCAGAAATCAATTAAATACAAATGTTATTCTATTACTATTATTATGAATTATGTTCCATTTATTTTTAATATAAAAAGGTAAAGTTTATAAATGATGAAAACAGAAAAAATATTTTCTTTATATAAAACCAAATAAAAAAGATTGATGTAATGTAGTTTATTAATATCTTAATGTGATTCACTGATAAGTAATATGAGTCGTAAACTGCTCAGCAAAATTTCGTAAACTATTATTAGTATTACCTCGATTATTACACATTACAATAGATAAAATGTTTATGTTCTGAATTGTGTAGTTACCATTTTTATACTAAATGCAAATATCTCTAATCTCTTTTTCTCAAGAAAATATGTAGAATTAAAATTTAATTCCAGTTCATTTCTAATAAATATGCTTATTTAACTAAATGTCTTGATTAAAAATTGATAGCTATAATCAATTATAATAAAGATAAATTCAGTAAACTTAGAGACAACAATAATCTGACTGTTATCAGCTTTACTGATAGCTTGATTATATCTGGATTAACGGTAATCCAAATTCTCTTTACTCGTAGAATAAAGGTTGGCGTAAATTGGTTCGGATTTATGCGGTTCTACTGTATTTAACAACAAACTTGGCTTAACCATGTACCTTAAATAAATATTTCTTTTGCCAATATTTTGCGATATCTACTCTATGTATATTTATTTATAAAAATAACTATTACGTTTATTTAAATAGGTATCTATATATCTTTGGTAAAATAAAAAGTGTAAAAACTTACATTGGAGCCACTTATTGAGTAATATGAATTTTTCTAATTGAATACAATCACAAAAATATTTAATTCTTCGATGTCTTAATCACTTAAAGAATTATTATAGTTGATCGTAGAGTTATGCCTTGTTTTCCTACTACCTTCTTCCACCGTCATTCTTGGATTTCGTGACTGCGTGAGAGCATTAGTTTTCTGAAAATCTATTGTGGCATAACTCTTCTTTTCAACCTTGGGGCTTTCTGGGGCCAGTTGTGCACCAATTAAGGTCTTTTTATTTGTCGAATCTAAATCTAACTCAGCATAGTTAACCTCTCCTACTGTTATATACTCAGGGGTGTAATCTACATCGCCATAAGGTATGGTGGGGGTAGGGGGTACACTAGCAAAATGAGTATCAGGTATTGGACGCAAATTTTCAATGTCTTTAGTATCGATGTTCACATAACAATGCTTTTCTTCTGTCTCTATTACTTTTTCAGGTATATCAGTCAATTCTTTGGCAACAGTTATTTCTTTGGTACAATTTTTTGTATCTACATTCATGTAGACATGGCAAGAACTTTCGGCTACAGTTTCTGAAGGCGCTACTCCTAAATTGGCATAATTAGGCAATACAGATCCATTCTCCAGTAAAGCACTGGTATTTGTGTATGATGGGTCTGTAACTAGGCTTCCTCTTTTATTGTTGTTGTGTTCCAATGCTGCATCTGGAGGAGGAGAAGTGGTTGTAGGACTTAGAGGACCATTGCTACTTACAGACCCTGGTCTGCTTAACATGTTGTGAGGTCGGGCAGTACTAGGTACCGTAACGGGATTTAAGTAACCGTCTGGTTGGAATCCCGAACCTATTCTACGTTGAACAGGAGGCCCCGTACTTACCGCTGGTATGGGAAAATCAACGTTTGGATTAATATTATTGGCCGTAGGGTTGTTCTCATCATTAACATTGCCTGTAATATGCTGTTGTACTATGTTAAAAAGCTGTTCAGCCTTCCTACACCGAAATGCATAAATGCCATGTCCAGTTGGACATCTTCGTCCACATTCAAAACTAAAAACTTCAGTGTCAAAACCATACTTTCTTAAAGACCGTAAGGGCCATTTAGTAGGTTCCTTTCCTCTTTGGTATAAGACTAGTTCAGTTTCGGTTACTTGTAATTTTCCAGGGCTTATAGGTCTTCCTTGATCATTAACATTAGTCACTTGAAATATGTTTGGATGCCTATCATTTATGTCCTTGCTACTCACACAACCCATTTTGAATCTAAAGGGATATTATGTAAATAAACAAATGCCAAGGTTAAATTATCTATTTACTTACAAAGACTCTATTACATATTATTTAAGAGCATAGCTTATTTTGTTGCTGTACAATAACTGACGCATATCTTCGACCCATTATTTAATTTAATCCCGTAGTAAATACATTTCTATTCTATCTATTTCTATTACGTCTGATAATCATTTTTATATACAACTAGCTGTCATTGGCAATGACTAATAAAATAATGAGTCTGCGCCGTTTGCTACGCAGAAAATTTGCACACGCAAACTCTTAATACATCTTCTGGATTTAAATTTCTTGAAAAATATTGATCACAATTATCATCATCTACAACTTGTTTATGTTCATCTAGTATTTAATAGTTAAATTGAAGTAATATACTAATTTGTCATATTCTCCCTAGTAAGTGTTGAATAAGTATATAGGTAAGTAGGTTTACTTAAAAATAGGTAAGGAATACTTATAAATTTAAAATACTGTACCTATGTAGGTATAATAGTATTAGAAGAATTTTAAATAATGATGGGTTTGGAAAATATATCGATATGATAGAAATAAATAATGAATATTATTTTATTAAAAAAATATATTATCAGATATATCCTACAATATACACATTCGTTGTATGTGTGGTTGCATATACTCAACGTTATATTTTAAATATTGAAGACACATTTTAATCCATGCATCAAACATAATGTACGTAGGTAGGTATTTGAATAATTATTGTACTTATTTTTTTACGTATAGTCTCTTATTTATATATTTTTTTTGTGACCCTCGGTCTATCTAAGCTAATGACATATGGGATATTAAATTAAAAAAAAAATTGTCAAGGTGACTTTAGACTTTAAGTCCCAATTATTTTTAAATTAATCATAATATCTACTTGCACACAGCGCCAGCGTCTCATTATGATGAGCTATGAAAGAACACAAACGTCATAAACTTAATTGGAGATTTTTGAAAGGTCAAAACATAGCTTAGTGCAAGCCAAATATTCCTTAATCAAATTTTGCATCTTTTCTATTTATCTGAAGTGACTTAAGTTTAAAAAAGGCTTTAAATTTTCCTTCTACTAAAGTACTTCTGTCTTTTGAGTGAAAATTAAAAAAAAAATGTTCATTTTGTGTTTATTAGTGCGGACCGAGTCCAGTTACTAAGTGACGATATATCTGTTGCGAACAGTTAGATAGAAGGCGACCGTCAGATTTAGAATTGATTGACGTTTTTTGAAAACATAATAATATATTCAGCATTATTACTGTATTTCTTTAAGTTATATAAATTACATAATCAAGTTTAGAAGTTTAATTCATATTTAAGTCAATAAGACTACATTAGTTTAAGGCTCTGTAATTACATATTAGTGGAGTAAAAATTGTTTTCTTGTTTACATATCAACAATCTGGACAATATAGTTTAATATACAGGGTGTAACAAAATGATTCTCAAACATTAATGGGTTTTCGACAAGTTAATAAAAAATAATCATATAAACATGTAAGTATCTGTGTCTGTCTTTGTTGTTCATTTACCGAAACTAACCCATTTCGAAGACAAAATAAGTTTTTCACATATTTCTACAGATTTTTTAACATCTGGAGTTACCATAAATGATAAATTACTACAACTAACTAACTAACTAACTTGCTGAATATTGAAAGTTATGCTTTAAAAGAATTTGGCTAAAATTTATAGTTCCACTTAAAAAATCCGATGTCACAAATCCAAACACCTCAACGTGAAAGAGGTCCAAGAAAATGTCAAGAAACTTCATTGCTTTGGAAATAATTTACTCTACATTTTTTCACACGCCGGTATTAATCACAGTAAATTTAACTTACTTCTAGATGTTTATGGATTTACAAGATATTTCCTAAGTAAGAAAAAATATGATTCAGTTAATTGAAGAAGACAGGCAGAATTACACCAGGAAAATTAGCGAAAATAAAAGAGAAACTCGAAAAATGTCCTATCCGCGAGATTGTTGTAAAATTGTCTAAAGGAACATAATACAAGACATCTCACGTCTCATGAGTCAAAAAATTTTATTAGCTAACTTTTCTATTTAAACAAATAAGTGAGGAAAACAGTTTTTTCACATTGCAGGGAAAACCATCAATTTTAGCGAAAAGTGACTCTCAGACAGCTTGTAGGGAGTATCATTTTCTACAAAATGAGACTTGTTAAATTAAAATCGATTAATAAACAAAAAAGTTATTGCAAAAAAACAAGAAAAGTGCCCATTTTTTAATTTGTTTATAACTATCGCATTTATTGTTAAAATTTTATAAAACCTATGACAAGTTGTCATACTTTAAAAGTGTGCCAAAAGTGGGCGCTGTAGGTGCAATAGTTTTCGCACAATTTAATTTGTTTATTACGGAGGCTCCAAAAGTTATGAACCTCGCCTCTGTACAGGCGTCAATTTTCAACCAAACATGATTCTGAAAGCGTCATTGTAATCTTAAAGACGTCATTAAGCGACCTATTAAAAAACATCACCGTTTTTTTGACATTAACATTCTCAAATTGTGCATTAAAAACCGTGCGTTTTTCGCTTATAAACAATTTAAATAAAATTGTTGCTATTTATGCTACCTCACCGAAAATAATACAATGGATAGCCGGCAAAAAAATACAAATTTAAAAAAAAACACCCTCTACGACCAACAGGAGCCAAGATAAGAATTTTTTTTTTAAATCGTAGCGCAATTGTTTATAAATATTAAGACTTGAATTTTTCGCAAAATAAAGTTTACCCCGTAAACTACGATTTCCCGTGAATTGCATTGAAAAATGTGGAAAATTAACGACTCGCGAGCCCTTTAAAGAGAACGTACTCGCTAAGTAAACTGTCCAGCGGCCGGCGGCGTGGTGGTGGGGGAAGCTTGTCCAAGCGAGTCGCACGCGCGAGAAAAGTTAATAAAGGTCAAATTGATGCGCGCTGTAAATTTTGCAATATCTCGGCTTCTATTCATCGTAGAAACTTATTTTTTTTTAAACTGGGGTAGCTCGACGAAAAAATAACAATGGGCATATTTACGAATTCGTAGAATAGCCCTACACCCCAGAAAAAATGCATCTTTTATACTTATTTTTTTTTAATTTACAAAAATTTCGCAAAAATGATTGTTAAACGAAATATTAATTAAAATTTCAATTTCGAAATTATTTTACTATTATTAAATAAATAAATGAAGCTATCGTTCATTTAAAAAGATATTTTTTTACATATTAAGGCAAAGTAAACTTGTTTTTTCAAAATTTTGTTAGCTATTTAATTACGATTTCAATGTAAAATTAAAGTAAAAATTCATAAATTTACACCGCGCATCAATTTGAACTTTTCTCGCGCGTGCGACTCGCTTGGACAAACTTCCCCCACCACCACGTCGTCGGCCGTCGAACAGTTTACTTAGCGAGTACCTTCTCTTTAGGGCTCGTGAGACGTTAATTTTCCACATTTTTCAATGCATTTCACGGGAAATCGTAGTTTACGTCATAAACTTTATTTTGCGAAAAATTCAAGTCTTAATATTTATAAACAATTGCGCTACGATTTAAAAAAAATTCTTATCTTTGCTCCTGTTGGTCGTAGAGGGTGCTTTTTTTTAAAAAAAATTGTATTTATTTTGCTAGCTATCCATTGTATCTATTTTCGGTGAGGTAGCATAAATAGCAACAATTTTATTTAAATTTAAATAAGCGAAAATTATTTATTTTCATTTCTGTTGTAAAATTTCCTACATCTTGTTATTACATTAGTAGACATTTATTTATTTTTATTTTTGTTAATGATGTTTAATAAAATTATTTAGACAAACTGTCATATCCCATAACTGGTACTCGTAACTTGATTATTTCTAATGCATACGGTGTAAATTTATCTGCTAGGCTGCATCTGCATGTGACGGACGTTTGTTGAATTTTTTGCGATTAAACGGTATGAATTATCAAAATTTTGGAAGAGATAGAATTTATTTTAAAATATTTTAGTTAGGAACAATCAGATAAAACACAAAAATAATATGGATATTTTTTAACTGACGTATCCAGTTTAAGGCATTTGTGCATGCAAGTCGGTAATTAACATTAATTGCATCAGGAAAGGCCTTTTACCAGTTCAGAGTGTCCTATCGGGAACTGCGTCGATCGATATCTAGGAGAGTACTAAAGTGTGACAAAGTAATTTCAAGAACAATTTGCTGCTTTTTCCATAAATAACAAACAAATTAAAATAATCCTCATCAGTATAATTTAAACGATCCCCAGGCATTTTTATTTAAATTTTCAGCTAAAATTATTCAGACAGGACAATAATTTGACAACTAACTTGACAAATGTCAAGTTGCTTCAATTGTTTCTGGAGTGTGTCTGGTCATGGCCAATTTGACAACAGGTCTGATTCGAGAAAAACTGTCCAAAAAATAGAAAATTGCAAATATCTCTAAAAGTAGTAACGGCAACCCTAATAATGCTTATGGTTTGAAAGGAAATTTCAATCTGCATACGACAATGTAAAAAAATACAAAGTGTTCCATTTAAGTTAACAAAGTTATAGCTGTTTGAAGTTATCAAAATGTAACGGCAAAAATGAAACACTTACTATTAAACGTCTTAATTTGTTGGTATATCACAATTTAGTGTTAGTTATGCCCTTTGCAGGTACCCAAAATCCACTTGATATCACGCTCCTGAAAAGAGTTACTAGCATCTCCGCGGACCCTTGCATTTGTCAAATTTTTTCTTCAAAGAGTAATATCTCAAATTCTGTAACTCCTAGGTATAGGAAATATTTAATAAAGTGGGCCTCAAATTTCGCGTAGAATCCGAAAATGCAATAATAATGGGGTGACCCATTTAAAATAACGGTGTCGATTTCCGATATAACCGGAAGTACTGAAGAGTTCTAGATATTTTAGTTGTGTTCGCCCCAGGGACATTACCATGTTGCCATATTTTCAAATTTTTCGGAGCATTACTTTCCTAGATATCGATCGACGCAGTTCCGGGTGGGACACCCTATATATTTTCACATACCAAATTTCATTTTAATTGTTAAACGCATAACTGATTATTGATATTTTTCAAAAACTTTGATGCCCCTAGCGCCCTTACGATACACATCGTAGTTTGCCCTTAATAATCTTGGGTGGCTCGCTGCTACGTGTATTTCAGGGACACCCTGTATAAAGATAAACGAATTTCCTGCATGATAGTGAATTATCTAAAAACATATAGAAATTATGGGGTTAATGTTTAAAATACTATCTATAATGTAGGTATAAACATTAGGTAATTGTTATTGGATTAACCAATTTCATTATTTGCTATCTTAGTAAGCTATTGAGATACAAAAAAATCAGTTTTAAAAACTTTTTAGTCATTAGTTGTAGGACCTTTGAGAGTTCCTTGATGTGACACAGAGCAAATGTGAACTAGGGAAAAATATTACGATTTAACAAAATTTATTATAAAAACTCAGACAAATTATTTCTTATCAGTTATTAATTACTACGGCTACTACTGCTATTTAAAGTAAAGCAAGGGTCGTCGTTATTGTTATATACGATGTACCTAATAGGGTGACTATTATATGTTTCCTCTTGGTTTCACACCAGTGAATAACAAAGTGAGTATATAAATGTTTTTATTTAATTAAACCTTTTATGCTTTCTGTGATTACTGAAGAAAAGACGGTCGTAAGCGATTATATGACAGGTATTCAAATTTTATACTTATATATTCTTCTTCTTTTTCTTAGTGGTTGGTTGTGATAAGTTCCATGGCACCGCGTCCTTATTAGGTCTATTGTGCGTCCCACTACTTTGTCCTCTTCAGTAAGTAGTTTTGTCCTTTTAACAAAGTCCAAAAGCTTCCTTGCTGACACTTCTCTCAGCTTCTTGGGTTCCAAATAGAGTCTTACCAGGAGCGTCATCCTACTATGTGCAAATACCGGGCACTCGCCCAGGATATGCAGAGGAGTTTCATCCGCCGAGTCACATCCTCGGCAGACCGGACTGTCTACAAGCTTTAGCTTATGTAGATGTTCCCGAAAGTGACAGTGTCTCGTTATGAGTCCCGTTACTCTCCTGAGCCGGATTTTATTCAAGCCCAGGAACTCATTTGCTCTTTCCTTCAAAGGAACTCATGAACTCCTTAGAATGACTTATATAACATGTAAGTAATAATTGTTGGTAAAAATACTAATACGATGTCTTAAGTTTTAAGGTTTCCTCTATTCCAGGCGTGAAAAAATTCAATGGCTTCAAGAAGAAATCAAGTAAGCCAATACTTTGACATTAAAATGGTACTTTCGATGGTATTCTTGATAGTTTCGAATTACTATTTCACCTCCACTACATGAGCTTTACACACCAATTTATTTCTTTGACAAGTGTAAATTATTGCTTTTGCACTTTGTTTTCAACTACCTATGCATTTGCACTGAATCACATATTGTATTTATTTATAATATAATATAATAGCTATTCATATCTACATCACTATCAAATAATATATACCTATAGTTAAAAGTTATAAAGACATTTATGAGTACTTATATTATATTACTTTTTAAATTAAAACCATCCTAGTACTTAAATCTTAATAATATTATTAGCTACGTAAGTAAATTATAATATACACTTCTCGCATAACTATATTTTAAAGATTGACAACATATACAGGGTGATACATTAAGAATGGGAAATCCGAAAGCTGAAGATACTACAGGTGAAATGGTGTTGTGATGTTTGGACCATTGGCGCAAACATTCCTTATCCGAAATTGATGGTTTCGGAAATACAATGTGTTGAAAGTTAAAATTTTAATTCGTTTTTTTGCGGTTCTTCTGAAAACATGTAGGTTAAGAACTTAGAAAATTTGTGAAACTATATTTTTTCAAGAGACTAATAAGGCGCGCGTTGCAATTTCAGCGCTGCTCATAGAGGGCGCCACTTACGACCAATTTCACCAACGTTTAGTTAATAGTACCTCTTTATGCTGTATATCTAACATGAAACTTGATTCACAACCTGAAAGAGCAATCATTTTCCCATTAATTACGTATTCTTGTTTCATTTCGATATCTCGATTCATTTTCGAGAAACATCGATTTAACGAACATTATGTTTTGATAATATGAGAAATTAAAAGCGAAACAAACTTAACTGCGTCTAGTAGGCTCAGTAAGCTGCGTCTCATATAGGGTTTCTGATTTCTCGGCCTACTTTTTTTCTCGGGAGAGAATTCTCGAGAATTCTCGACTAGGAATTCCCGGGAATTCTCGAATTCTCGAGAAATTTCTAAAACTTAAAAAAGTCATAATTTTGGTATTGCAATGCGAAATATAAACATGCTATTATACTTAACAATCATCATTAACATTTATTATTTATTCAGTATTTTTATTAATTTTATGTTTCTACTTCTACTAATAAAACTAAATTAAACTTTGAATATCTTCTTCTTGAAAACCTTTAACTTGTTTTTTTATTAAACACTTTCAATATACTTATGTTTATTTCAATGTTTTTGAATCGTAGCTTTCTTCCAATAATTATTAACAATCATTAATTAAAAGACTGCATCTTTTAATTAAACAAACAGTAGATAACTAATTTAACCGAAGAAATAAAAAAAAACAAGCTTTAATTTAAAGATACAGAAGCGTTCTTGCTATTAATTTATCACTTATAATCACAATCTTTCAATTAACAAACCAAAAATGAAATAATCAACTAAAGGAATAGGAACTAAATATTTTCAGAATCAACATCAACATTAGATATCTGCTTATAATAAAATTTCTACACAGACTTATAACAAGGTACATTAAAAAAATAAGAATCATCAAAGTAAACTGAAGCCTTAAAAACTTAATAAATAAATCATGAGCTAGTCGAGAAACCGCTTTCACCTCTCAGTTATTTGTCGAGAAACGAATTGAACGCATGAACGAAACGAACTCCAGTCAAGAACTTAAGACGCGCGTGATTTTTAAATTTCTCGACACTTTTTTCTCGTCTCGAGTATGGCCAGATTTCCCGGGAATTCTCGCTTCGAGAAGTCTCGACCAGAAACCCTAGTCTCATAAGACAAAATATTATCTTCTCTGCCATAGGAACTGGCAAATAATGACAATGGTATCAAATGAATAATTATTTTGTGATTTCGGTTCTTAGACATAGGGAAATGATAGCTCAACAACGGTTTACGCGTACGAAATATCAATTTATTTAACTTGCAGTCATAATTATTATTTGTTAAAATATTGAAAATGCCGCGTTTTCGAATAATGAAATGAGATATATATCGTCTGTGTCTTTGCGCAAGAAAATTTCAATGGTCTTGCTTCAGCTAGAAGATATTTTGAATTATTTCCCAACCGAAGACAACCAAATCAAGAACTAATTAGGAAATTTGTATAATAGGCGAAACAGGATTTTTCCGTCTGAAATATAATAACAGCGCTCTAAAAAGTATTTCGGTTGAGCAAAAAGAGAAAGTTTTGATAAGAGTGACAGAAAATCCAGGGATAAGGACTCGTCTTGTATGTACTGTAACGCGTATTAGTCGCCTACGTTTTGGAGAATTCTAAATAAGGAGAAATTATATCCATTTCTTTTAGTCCTGCACAAAATTTGTTGCTTCAAGATCTTTCTGCCCGTCTATCTTTTGCCCATTTTCTACAAGAAAAGGAAACCATCGATCCTACTTTTTTGGAGAAAATTTTATTTACGGATGAGACGATTTACTCGCCGCGGAGTGTTTAACTGGCGAAATAATCGTTTGTGGGACTTTTGAGAATCCGCATGGTGTGTAAGCAAGACACTTCCAACACGAATTTAAACTGAATCTTTGATGCGCTGTAATTATCAATTTTTTGTTGGGCTTTTTGAACTTCCTCCCAATTTAAATAGCTGTATTTAAATTTTCTTCAACAAAATTTGGACGAATTGCTTGAAGCAGTTCTACTTTATTTAAGAAGAGATATGTGGTTCATGCACGATGGAGCTCCACCCCATTTTTCTTGATCAGAGGGTGCATATTTGGATGCAGTTTTTCCAAATTGGTGGATTGGCCGTGGAAGCATTTTTGCTTGGCCACCCAGAAATCCAGGCGTTTATTCTCTCGATTTTTCTATTTGGTCTCGAATGAAAAATATAGTTTACAATGAATCTATTGGTTCGCGTGAAGAGTTGTGACAAATAATAGAAATCGCTGTCAAAGAAGTCAGACGCAATCCCAATATGTTGTTTCAAACTCGGAGATCTCTCAGAAAATGCTGTGGAGTCAATTAAATCACCAATTGGATTTTTTAAAATTGCGTATACAGTGTGTCCCCGGATGGGGTGCCGTACTCTTGTAAACTTTTTTATTGTTGATTTTTCGAGAAAAGGTTATTCTTGATAAAAAATTTCAAAATGTAAAGTTTTCCTTAAGCAAAGTTCCTTTAATTTTTGTTTTCTTTAAAAGCAGGATTTAACAAAGTTGTTCGAGAACTCAAGAAATGCTTAAATACGGGGTTTAGTAAGAAAATAACAATAATCACATTTTGCAAATAAAAAGACCTGCAATTTCTGTCTTACATACCATATACATGGACATCCATATGCATGGACATTTTCTTATCAATGTCAAAGTCAATATTTATTTTTATTAACTGCCCACCGAATAATTTTTATTAATAATGCTAACCCTGCAGCAACGAATTTATCTTGCGAAATGCAATGGAATCGGTAATGTTTCATATCTATATGCAATACAAATTTTTAATGAATAGTATCTAAATGTAGGTAACTGTAACTCGTAAAGCAGTTCGCAAGCTAATTATAAAATTTGATACCACTGGTGATATAAAGAATATTAAAAAGATAAAAAAAGAATACAATGTAAACGATGCTGCTACTGTTGTAGTTATGGACAATCCAAAGATATCACTTAGGAAAAGGTCAGAAAATATAGATATTAGCAGATCTGATATTCAAATAATTTTAGTATACAACAAAATTTATCCATTCAAACCAGTATTTAATCATAAATTGCTTGATGGAGATGAAGGTCGTCGTTTGGACTTTTGTTTAACAATGGGCGAGAAACTGATTGAAAACAGATTCATCATAATATGTTATTCACTAATCATCATCATTCATAACTAACGGTGTGGTTTCTTCTCAAAATTGAAGATACCTACTGGGCTTAAGATAATCCAAATTTTCGATTAATATCCAATAGTTAAAAATTTAAAAAAGTAAATGTTAAGTGAATAAATCAAATTTGCACTTCTATGCCATCTGTGTCACTTGACCCTTACTACGTTACGCTATTATTGTTCCTTTTTTTAGATGTAAATATTACTGTCAATTAATAAAAACGTTAATAGGAGATTGTATTAATTTAATGAACAAATATTGTTATAATCAAAGTTTAATTCTGATAAACGTGTAAAAGTTATCAGGTTATGGGCCCAGACCGCCTTGAAAGTTAAATGAGAAGTGAAAAGTGAAAAGTAAATGAAACAATAAAAGTCAAATAATGTCTTTGTCATCAAGTACAATCAAACCTCTCACAAAGGAGAATTATGATACTTGGGTAATGCAAATCGAAGCTGTAATGGTTAAAAATGGAACATGGGTGTATGTGAATGGAAAAAAACCAAAGCCCGAACCAGTGGAAGGTGATGAAACGTCAACGTCAGTTCAAAATATTGAAAAGTGGGAAGACGAAGATTAAGCAAAATCAGATCTAATAATTGCAATAGATCCGAGTTTATTACGAATGGTGAAAGGCTTGAAGACTTCAAAATAAATCTGGGATAAGTTAAAATCAGAATACGCTTCCACCGGACCCGTAAAAAGGGCAAGTTTATTAAAACGTGTAACTTCTTACAAGATAACTGAAAATGATGATCTTCATACATAGATGATGGAGTTTTTTGATATAATAGCCAAGCTGTCAGCTATGGGCGTCGAGATGCACAACGACTTACAATCAACATTACTTCTCAACGCATTGCCACCAAGTTTTGAAATGTTCAGATGTGCAATGGAATCTCAAAATGAATTACCCAAACCGGATACACTTCGAGAAAAAGTTATTGAAAAATATGATGCTAGAAATCAACGAGATACGGATGATTCTGAAGCTATGATGGTTAGACAAAATTGGAGAAATTTCAAGTCACATCAAGAAGGAGGATATCAAGGAAGTGGATACCAAGGAAGTGAACATTAAGGAAGTGGACATCAAGGAGGTGGATATCAAGGAAGTGGACATCAAGGAAGTGGACATCAAGGAGGTGGATATCAAAGAAGTGGATATCAAGGAGGTCCACGTAGATACAACAGTAGTTTAAACAAACCATTCAAGTACATTTGTTTTATATGCCATCAAAGTGGGCATAAAGCAGTCCATTGTCCAAATAAAGTAAGTGACGATAAACAAGAATGTTCGTCAAAAGTTGAGTCCCAAGGTGAGGATGTGTTCCAAGTAACCGAGAAAATTACGGAAGAAGCTTTACATACGAAACAAACACCAAGTGATGATCAATGGTGTCTGGATAGTGGCTGCACGTCTCACATGTGTAATGATGAAACAGCATTTCTCAACATGATGTCAACGTGTTTTATTAGCCAGTTATGCGCAGACTGAAATTGTAGCAAAAGGAACTGCCCGAGTTATTACTACGGATGGGAAAATAAATAGGTCAGTAAAACTCAATGACACATTGTTAGTAAAAGAATTGAGAACTAATCTGTTGTCTGTTGCGAGGATCACGGATCACGAAAATACCGTCAGCTTCCACAAAACTGGTGCAACTATTTTTGGGAAAGACGGTGAGGTAAAATTGTTGGCACAAAGAGTTGGTAATTTGTACTATGTTTGCGGTAGTAAAGAGCAAACAAATGTAGCAGCAAGTAATAATTCTGCAAGCTTGAAGTTATGGCATTATCGTCTTGGCCATTTGAATAACGAAGACTTGTTGGAAATTTCGAGAAAAGGATTAGCTGTTGGAATCAAGATAAATGAAGAAAAGAAGTTAGAAACATGCGATGTATGCTTACAAGGAAAAATGACTGTTCTACCATTTCCCAAGAAGTCTGAAAGATAATACAACAAAATTGGAATTAATACACACTGATGTTTGGGGACCGTCAAGAGTAGAGTCGTTGGGATGCGCTCGTTATTTTGTCACTTTTATTGATGATAGCACTCGATGGTGTGAAGTTCGGTTTATTAGGAATAAAAGTGACGTTTTTCAAGCTTTTAAGGAATATAAAGCGCGTGTTGAAACACAAAGTGGCTGTAAAATAAAATGTTTAATGTCAGATAATGGAAAAGAATATTGTAATAAAGAGTTTGATGAGTTTCTGAAGAAAAATGGTATTTGTCAACGTCTAACTGTTCCTCATACACCACAACAAAACGGAAATTTAGAAGAAGAGATATTTATGGAATCTCCAGAATACATTCAAGAGATATTACAAGAAATAATTAGAAAGGATGGTAAACATAGTAAATTAGGTAAAGAAGCTCAAGAAATGCTCCGAATATTAATACAAGAAAATAAGGTTTGTAAGCTGAAAAAAGCATTGTATGGTTTACGACAAGCTGGTCGCCAATGGCACAAGAGATTAAGTGAAGTCTTGCAGAGGTTTGGACTTACTTCGGCTGCAAGTGATACTTTTATTTATTACAATATGAGTGAAGATCAATATACAATTTTAGTCGTCTATGTTGACGATATATTATATATATCAAAGAATAAGCAGAAGCTAAATGACATTAAAACTGGTCTTGCGAAGGAATTTGAAGTGAAGGATCTAGGTTTAGTCCGACATTGTTTAGGAATTGAAATTAATCAAGAAAATGGTGAAATTGAATTAAGAGATCAACAGAGATCTATATATAAAAGATCTCTTAAAAAAATTTCACATGGAAGAATGTAATCCAGTGAACACTCCCAGTGATTCTCAAGTGAAGCTACCTGATGGAAATCAATACCGAAGAAAGGGCAATGAAAAACCATTCAGACAGTTAATTGGATCACTCATGTATTTAGCGGTTGCTCCTCGTCCAGATATCACATTTGTTGTCAATAGATTATCGCAATTTAATGAAAAATACGAAGATATTCATTGGTCAGCAGCGAAACGTGTATTGCGTTATCTACAAGGTACGAAAAATTATGGCCTGGTATTTAATAAAGATTCATTTGGGATTCAAGGTTATTCTGATGCAGATCATGCAAACGATATCACTGACAGAATCTCGGATACAGGATATGTATTTCTATTAAGTGGAGCAGCAATATCATGGCGTTCGAAGAAACAGCAGTCAGTTGCAATTTCGTCTACTGAAGCCGAATATGTAGCCTTGTCAGAAACATCTCGTGAAGCTCTATATTTGCGAAATTTAATGTTGGAATTGGACTTAACTGATTTATCAAAAATAAATCTTGGAACTGACAATCGAGGAGCGAAGTATATTGCAGAAAATGCTACTTGTCATTCACGCACCAAACATATTGCCACGAGATATCATTTTGTATGTCAGTTGGTGAAAAATGATTAACTAAAGTTGAGATATGTACCAACGGAGATAATGCCTGCTGATATTCTCACCAAATCTCTACCAGGACTTGCATATCATCGTCATGTACAAGCAATGGGATTAAAAATTTGTCAAAGCGCAAAATTTGAGAGGAGCGTGTTAAGTGAATAAATCAAATTTGCACTTTTATGCCATCTGTGTCACTTGGTCGTTACTACGTTACGCTATTATTATTCCTTTTTTTAGATGTAAATGTCACAGTCAATTAATAAAAACCTTAATAGGAGATTGTATTAATTTAATGAACAAATATTGTTATAATCAAAGTTTAATTCTGATAAACGTGTAAAAGTTATCAGTAAATGTCTGTGTGTGGTATAATGTATTATAGCTGTTTTACATTGACAATTTATTCATGAATAAATTCACGAAGTTCTTCATGAATTAATTCACGAATTTATTTGTAAACGGTTTAGTTTTACACTGCTACAGACTTCGTGAATTCTTTTGACGCATGAATCGGTTCTACCAACAAATCAAATAAAGCAAATAAATTTAAAAAATGTCACCTTTCCACTCATAATTGTTGTGGTACAACAGCGGTACCGTTCTGACACATATTATATAAATATTAGTTTTTGTAAGTAACAAATCAGTAAAAACAATACAAAACTAGTACGACGCCACACAATTATTTACATATTCCAATAACATAACCTCATTCTGAAACTGGAAATGTGTTGGGTTGGTACTTCTGAACTTCACGAAGAAATTGACGAAAATTAGAACATGTTCTAATTCGTCAAGAACTTGATGAATAAATTCATGAAGTTATTTGACAGCAGATTTGGTGCATTACACTTGTCCAATTTCTTGATGAAGCGACTTCATCAATAAACTGTCAATGTAAAACAGCTTTTATAAAATAATTTCTCCTTTTTGGAGAAAATCTTAATCAACATTCTGTATTTGGAAAATCTCAATAATTTTGTTTTGTCAGAATTAGATAGCGAAAATTTAGAGTTCAGAAGAAAACTAATATGGGACGAATGCTCTGTACATTCCTCACTTCTAGTGAGAAACTGGCTTGACGTTCACTTCCCGAACAAGTGAATCGGATGGAAGGTGATTCAAATTCATGGTTTGGGTATAACATGTTACGTAGGGTTCTATTGAATCTATTTCGTACTTTTGGCATGTAAAAAAATTTTAAAAAATTTAGTTGAAGGCTTTTAGGTTGGAATTAATTATTTTGAGGTTAGGTTTTTGAAGAAAAAACATCAGATATATCATCAAGGGTCATAATAATCAATTTTATTAATAGCAGATACTTTTTAAATATTTTTTTCTACAACTGAACATCGAGTACCTACTTAAAAATTTTTTCTTCGACATTGAGGTTAGGGCGCTCCCTAACCATTAAAAAAAGGGTTTTTCGAAAAAACCTCACCGGAATATGAAAATTCAGATTACCACGAGATTATTAAAAAAAATCACGATAAGACGATGAAAATTGGCGAGTGGCGAGAATTTTGTCCAATATTTCTCACTGTGCGACACGCGACGTGTCAATCAACCCAGAAATTGTTCTACCAAGCTATACTTATTTTATATTAAATATAAAATAAAAGTTTACTTAGTTTTTATAATTTATGTATGCTTTAAGTAAGATAGTTAAAAATTCCGTCATCTAATTTGCAAAATGTGATTATTCCTCTTTTTTGACTGTTCGAACAACTTTGTTAAATACAGTTTTTAACGGGAACAAAAATTAAAGGCAATTTGCTTAAGGAAAATTTCAAATTTTGAAATTTTTTGGACGCCCGGTATGTTTTATTACATATTTGATTACTGACCATGGCTTCCCAAAATAAGCAAAACTTTTTATCTAGAACAAATTTTTCTCGAAAAATCGATAATAAAAAAAGTTTACAAGAGTACAAGTCATCCGGGGACACACTGTGTAGGTATATACTTTTTTTTAAGACACTTATAATTAAGGATATTATCAGAAATGTTAAGTCAAGTATTCCATACAGATATACAAGTTGTCAGCTCCTCAAATAAATGTATTAACCAAAGAAAAAATGGTACAATCAACCCTGATCTTTCCATATTGCAGTAGTAAGATGTAAAATTACAGCGCAAAGTAATTTTACCAATAAAATATTATTTAATTTGGATAATCAAAATCAAGGTAAAAAATTGCCGTTACTTTTCCTGTAAGCTATTTCTTCGGCGTACATTAACCTATTATTTTTTTGCAATTGTTAATTAATTTATCAACCCCAAAGGACGAAACGCCGCATCAGGTTGTCCCAAGGACGCCCTACCTACCGAGGCACCGTCCGATGCCTCGACAACCAAATTGATCCTAATTAGAAGCGAACGAACACCTGAATGAAATCTTATAACGCCGCCGCATTCCTCACCTCGGATGGACGTGGTACTGTATCCGTGGAGTCTGTACCAAGTTTGCACCTGTCGGTCAGGGCAACAGGTAGGAGGGACCGTGGCGGCCCCGACGAATCGCAGACGGGGCATCGCGGCTCCGCTGGCCAATGCCGCCTCGTCCGGGCTTATTCAAGTCTTTATTTACCTTTGCTCGCATTTGCATAGGCGTGTACTCGGCTCAATTAACTCCAGCGTAACTGACAGAGAAATGCAAAATAATATGCTCTGCGGTTTATGTGCATGCGTATATCGCGTTTTTGCGGCACATTTTTTTTGACAGCGAGACAGTTTATGCGCTGAAAGTGAAGTTAAATGTTGCAGCATGTCGTGTCGTTATTTTCTTTAAAAAAGTCTCCATCAATTACAATATACAAAAAGAGTTTATATTTATATTTTGTGTTGCTAGAGATTAAATAATTATCAAAAAATATATCTAACATTTTTAAATTTACTTTTCACTTGGTAAATTATTAATTCAACTAACTATATACCTAGAACGATAACAGTAACGACCAGAAGATTTTAATTGTTTTACTCTACCCATAATTTGTTTTTTAAATTTTCTTTCGTTAAGGTTTAAAAAAAGTATTCATTTTTGATCTAGAAATACCACTAATAATATTATTCCTTTATAACATAATTAGACAATTTCTGAATGGTGAAAAAGTCCTTTTTCTTAGGTTAACTTGGCCTTAGTCTTTGTCGTAAGTTGTCTAGCACATTAAACAGATTTCATGGTGCTAATTTATAAAATTTCTAATCTAGTCGAAGCCCTATAGGGAGATCTTAAGACTTGAAAGTTCTTATCTGTCAACTTCTTAGGACTAAACTAACACCAATACAAGTACGCATGCGCAATTGTTCGTCATTTCAGTGCCAATTCTTAAGATTGAATTAGGACCAAATTTTTATAAACAAAGTAAAGAATATTAGGAATGAGATAAAGGGTAAAGTTAAGACTAAGATCTTATTATGAATTGGCCATTAGTATCTAAGTTACTAAAAATAAGACAAAGTAATAATTCAATGCAAGAATTTTTTTTCTAAGCACATATCACAGGTATAGAAGTTAGAAAAATTTGACTTTAAAAGTGGAACGCATTATTATGTTGTGACAGTACACACCTAGATTCTTTGGTTTGCTAATGAATTAAGTGAAAATAACCAATATTTAAATTAATTAGGACTAAACTATATTTTTTGTTGATGTTATTAATTGCCTAACAGATATCTGGGCGCGTAGCCCAAGCATACCCACATCAATTTCATTAATGATGTTAGATATCACTTAAAACATCTAGGTACTTTCTTAAAAATTAATAGGCCTTCCGATTTTTTTCCTTTAGTAAATGAAAAATGAGGAAAAAACTCTTCTGCAAAACTTTTCCCATAAAAATGCAAACTGTAGTGCAGTACCTAGCTATACTGACCAAATAGTTTTGTTACTGACTAAACTAAGTTGTTTAGCTTCAAAGAAGTAATGCAAATTAAAAGATCAAAGTTATCCATAACTACTTAAATATTGTTTCAGATAAGTTCGTCTTCGTTGGTGACGTTACACTAGTCAACATTTCTTTTGCTATAAATAAGTAAAACTCCATCAGAATAATGAATAATCTCCAAATATTACACTCCTAATATAGAGATATCAACGTTAAATTAGACCAGAAACCTTAATTTAATAATATTCTTTTCGCTTCAGTCCACTAAAATGACGCAAATTAAATGAAATTCATAATATTAAGAGTGAAAATATGAATAAATATAATAGGTGTACTATGTACTTTATTATTAACTAAACTGACCAGAGACTAAGTCATATATCACAAGTAAACAGGAAAGTTTAAGTAATTATATTGTAGAAAACAACTAACTAATCTGCGAGCTACAGCCCCGCCGAGCATTGAATATTGTAATATTTAGAAAACAAATATGAGGTTAGGATGCGCAGTGGCAAAGCAGTAGAGAGTATTTACCTTTACTATGTGTTGCATACATTGTCATCTCAATATACAGCATCAAATGCACCCTTTCCTTGATTTGCGCATTTTAGGTCTCAAGAGAAATTTTACCAGTTGTATCCATGCAAAATTAAAAAAATTCATGCGCCCTTTTGTTAAAATTTATTTTTTTAGCACCTGTCAATCTGATTCTGTTAAAAAAATTAATAGAAACGAGAACAATTTTAATACAATATTATTTTATCTGTACTTTACAGGTTAATATTAAAAAATATATATACGTACGCAGATAGCTGTGCCTAGTACCAACAAAGAATTACCTATAATGTTTTACAGAGATTGAAAATTATAGTCATCAGCACAATTTTTGGGATGCCTTTAAGAGATATCGACGATATATGCGACGAGTAACCAAATTTCTAAAAATGCCTGAAAATGTTTAACTTAAAACTTTATGTTTCACCATAGATCTATGCTATGCTAAAAAATGAGAATTATTTAGATTCAACATCTTTATCTGGAAGGTTAAAACATTTACATACACTGTGAAAAAATTGATTGTGCTTAATTTCACTCAATTTTACTAAATAAATGTATCAATAATTTTTGATTAAGTGAAATTTTCCTGTATTAGTATGAGTACAACTAAAATTTTATTAGTAAAACTATCAGTTTTAGTTCCATTATTATGAAAAATGTGTTAAAATGATCAACATGCTCAATATTAAATGAAAATGTGAAAATAATTTCACTCAATGGATTCACTCCGTTCCTTTTTGCTTTCACTCAAACAGCCGATTAATTTACCTACAGGGTATAGTTAGTACTATCTAATGTTTGAAAGAAATTAAAAATTAATAATTATTAATTCATTTTTGTAGATACCTACGCTTGAAATACATATATTGGCGATAGACTAAACGAGTAACCAAATATGCATTTAAATTTTTAACTTAAATTTAAAATTTTGCGTTTTTCCAGCACCCAAGCCAATGTGATTATACTAAAATGAAAAGAAGCTAAAATGACTTAGAAACAACATCTTTATATGGAAATACTTTGTATTTTACAAGTTAAAAAGTATTTAAAAAAATATTACACTTAAGTAAATATGCAGAGAGTTCTTGTAATGTACCTACCTAAGATTTAAAAAAAAATAAAATAAAAATTATAATTACTTACTAATATCTACAATTTCGGAGACGCACTTAAAAGATATCGACGATAGATTAAGCGAGTAACAAAATTCTTAAAAATATATGCAAATATTTTATTTAAAACTTGTTTTTTCCAACACAGAAGTCAATCCGATAATGCTAAAAAATGAAAAGAAGCGAGAGTGATTTTAATTCAACATTTTTTTTATCTGGAAAGATGTTGCATTTTGCAGGTACTCATTACTACCCATTTTCGAACCCCCCGAGGGTACATTTATAAAAATTACACCGAACAGCAGTATCTCTAAGCCGAAATTTCAGTTGGCCGCGCAACCGTCACGTCCAGTATGTAACCGTCTTGGAGTCCGCCGTAATTTCGTGATATACATCGATCTCTGTTCCTCAAGCACCTGTTCGTTGGAAAGAGACCGTTCTACCTGTGCGAACCACGTGTTTATGAGGGTGGGGACTTATAGGTAGAGGTAAGATGTGAGGGTCAATGTTAGTGCCTAGTTCAGTGCCATTCAAGCAAGGCTACGGTCACTAGATCACCGCGAAAATAATAATAAGACACCGCGTGCGCGATACCCCCCGAGATAAACAGAAAATTCAGCCCCCCCGTCCGAACCGAGAACTTATTTTGAAAACTTTATATGACTTTTTAAATACATTGAGGACATTTTATATTTAGTTACAGTTATTGCTAAAACGTTAATTTATGTACTGTTGATTTAAGAGCACCAGTTATACGCACTTATTACCAAGTACTTTTGTTGTGTTTATGAGAGATATAGTATGTGTTAAGGACACGAGCTAAGATGGAGACCTGTGTCTTGATCCCTCAGGAGTTTAGTTTGTGCGTGCGGAATGCAGGATTGGGTAACAGGCGCGAGCCGGAGGTTTCAGTTTGGTCCAATACGACGATCGCTCAAGGGTCCTTGTGTTATCCTTTCCAAGGGACTATTCGCATCGACAAACTCGACGTCTATGGGCAGCTCGACGATGACGATGTAAGTACTTATCTTTCTAATCAGGTCCATGAACTACCGAAGTATGAAATTAAAAAGTGTTTGAAGAAAAATTGTTGTTTTGGTTCAATTTATTCGTGAAATTATTATACCCAGTTTTTAGAAAACTAAAGCAAAATAACTCGTAGTCGCGAAAATCTAATATTTGCATTATTACATGTTTAAACAATTTTCATAGAATATAGCGAAAAACTGATATTTGCATTATCATGTATTTAAACAATTTTCATAGAACATTATAGTAAAACCCAAATGAGGTAAGTTAAAAGAAAATGCTAGAAAAATGTCAGAATATATCTGAGAAGCCATTGATATTCGCCTTGTTTTATGATGTCAGTTAATTTCACTTAATTGATTATTATCAAACATTCAGAATAACTGTTTGTGATATAATTTTCTTAAAAATAAAAAAATTGAATTATTAACATCAAAAGAACAGTGAAAATGCTCTTGGGTACTAGTGCAAGAGGTTTAAGTATATGGGTATATATTTTGTTCTTAATATATTTTTGTTTGTTCACCGACTTAATACAGATATTTAAGTGTAAATGTCATAATGTCATGTACCTATATCTAATCTAATGACAAATGTAAAATACAAAACACGAGTAGATATGTATAATAACCGTAAGGACAGGGTCATAATATTCTACTCCCATTATTATTTTTACCTTTCTATATAAGAGAAAATGGTTTTAGGACATTTTGTTGCAATTTTAAAGAAATATTAAAAAAAAACAGTTAACTATTGTACTTCGAAGAAATATAACTTTTATTTTTTTTTAATGCAACACCCGATATACTTGTCGTTTTTTCAATTCCTCTCTTTTTCGGATTTCAACATGCTATATTTTTGTGTTAAAAGTTTGTTTAATAATTTCAATTTATTTACTGATTCTGATCCAAATTGCCAGGATGTCTTTCACTGTTAAATATACTAAAGAAATTTTAAAATTGTCTGTTAAGAAAAAATATCTTAATATGAAAGTTGTTTTATAATACCTTCACCCCTCACTCAATTCTAGATAACAGACATATACAGGGTGGTCCCGAGGTAATGGGCCAAAATTCATGGGATTCCCCGAGCAAAAATATTACGATTTAGCCAAACTTACCTTAGTCCAAAAGTTGATAGTTAATGAGATACAGGGTATTAAATGAAAAATATTATTTCCATTTATTTCTTCACAAATGCAAATATCCTCACAAAATTTTGGGCTTTGGAGTTCTTTGGGTAGAGGATTTGAAATCTATTCACATTTTGATTAAAGTTCATAGAGGGCGCTAGCTGCAGTAGATTGAATGTGACATATCTTTTTTGTAGTTTAAGGTATCTCAACTTTGGTATTACATTTTTATTTTCCAACTTTTTATATACAAATATGGTATACTTTATGAAAGTAGCTATCTCGCACCGTTTTCGAAATATTTGCCTTTTAAACTTCCCATGCTGTTGCATTAAATTACAATTAAGTAGGTACCTACAGGTATTATTAATTTAGCGGTAAAGTTTCTTAAGTAGGATTTTGACGAAAATCAAATAATTGACGTTTTCCACTTGTCTTATTACTGTCACTTGTACGCTAATTTCTATTAAGTATTATTCGTACCTAATTAAAATTACATCTTAGCTTACAATTTAAATTGTATACTCGTATATAAATGTGAGATATAATGCCGAGATTTTCGTTTTTCTAGTTAGATGAAATCAGTTGTTTATGGAGAAACTATAAACACCTGAGAAAAACTTTAGCAGCCGGTTTTAAATGCTGCAAAGTCATTTCGCGTTAAGGATTTATACTTTAAAATAAGACAATCTCTTAATAAACGCGTGGATAAATGTATTGAAGTTAGAGGTGGACATTTTGAGCCATTATTGTAAAGCATATTTTTACTAATGTTTACTATTTTACTGTTCATTACAATTTTTCATTCTAAATAAACCCTTGTTTTTTATATTTCTAAATTATTTTAATTATTTCAACTATTAGCATTGGAAGCTTTAAAGCCAAATATCTCGAAATGGTGAGAGACAGCTACTTTCATAAAGTGTACCTTTTTTTTGTAGAAAAAGTTGGAAAGGCAGCTGGCGCCCTCTATGAACTACAACCAAAATGTGAACAAATTTCAATTCCTCTACCCAAGAAACCCCAAACCCCAAAATTTTGTGTAGATATTTGCATTTATTAAGAAATAAATGGAAATAAACTAAAATAATATTTTAGATTTCTATCATCTACCCATGAATTTTGGCCCATTACCTCGGGACCACTCTGTATATTTATTCTTTACAAGTTTTTTAATAGGTACTTTGCTATCCACCTTAATGGTATTGGTATTCGTTCAATATTTTGTCCCTTATATCGTACCTACGAATTATTAGATTTGCATGTCTTCATCTTTCAAGATCCACCATAAAAAGAATTTTATTGAAATCAAATTGATCTTATGGATCATCAAATTACCCCTCCATAGGAGACAAATTTATTCAAAAAATGCTCTTTGTCTAGAATACGATTAGGTTATTATGACATACCTTTCACAGTGAAGTATTTTTTCATAATAGACTATTTACAGATTAGTTTATTAAATTTAATAGAAGAAAAACATAAATTGTACTGGTTCTAGTTGATCAATTGCGGAGGGTCAGTAAATAAACCAAAATACTGTGTAAAAAGTGAAAGCAAATACGACATGTTATATCACTACAATCAGAAAAAGGAGGAAATGAGTTACAAATATATAGGGTGTTTTACTTAAAAACAACACAAATTTGGTTTATATATTCAAAACGCAACAGTCAATAGATTTTAAAAATATATATCTTTGATATCGCTACAAAATTTACTATGATTTTGATCTTCATTTTTTTAGATTGAAAGGTAAAAAGGTAAGGGATTAGACTCTAATGTGAATTGTCCTGCGTATATCGGAAAAGGATACATATATTTGATAATATGTTGTTGGAATAGCAATTCTTGACACTGGAACTCTATGATAGGTATTTAATAAGAGCTTTTTTGAGTACCTACTTATAAAAAAAATATTTACATAAATATCGTTCATTCATTCATGGTCTATTTTTCTATTATAAGGAATTCTGTCTTAATATGACGTGAGAACTCCCTTTAAAAAGTATACTTTTTGGTGAACTAATAGCAATATATGGATGGAATATGATTATTACCAAAATTAATAATCATGACATCTAATTATTCAGATAATTTTTCATCATCAAAGTATTATTCACTTATCTAAAGAATTAATAATATATACCTCACGAAGTATTCAACATTCTTCAGAGTTTAATAATTATAATATAGAGTCTTTGATGATGTTAAAAAAACTTCATACCTTAACATTTCATTATGTAACAACAAAGCTTTATTTATTGAATAGGTACTGAAATATTACATAAAATAGTATCTATACAGATACCTACTTACCTATATTAATTCAATTTTATAATATAATTTTTATGTAAAATTACACTGAAAATCTGCGGATTACAGTATCTATATTTTGATGAAGATAAATAAGAGTCAATAATGAAATATTAAGAGAACATAACATATTCATAGGTATACCTATATATCTACTGATCCTGTTTTATTATAGAATCTTTTAATGAAATTATATCGAAAAAAGGGATCTAGGGTAAATTTACAGCATTGTATGTATAGCTGTAAAAATACATATGCTGAAAATAAGTTCTATAAATGTTCTTCAAAAAAATGCCGTAAAAGTATGAAAAATATTGCTAAATGATTTTCAAATTTGGCGTAATGCAATTAGATATATCTTGAATCGATTTTTACACTACTGCAATCAGCCAATTTTCACAAATTTTTCACATAAAATAAGTATATACCTAATTTAGGTCAAGTCAAAGTCATACCAAACACTTTACAATAAACAGTTGAACATGTCCAATAGTTTATTACTTGTAATTAGTAAACTTTAACCCTTTTTGGTATTATATAGAATTTAAAGTGCCTTGAAAAGTTAAACCGAAGGTAGCAAAACACAGCTAATACAAAGGCCATTTATTGATGTTCTGATGAAGTTGAAAATGACGAAGAAATTGTTAGAGATGTGTAATCATATAATAAAAATACAAGCTATATAAATGGATTTAGAAAATTATATGAGACTACGAAAAAAGTAATATCCAGCATCTTCTTCCTAGATAATGTAAGTTTGCAATACAATCGATGTGTATTTTTCCGTACATTTAATGTAATTTCCCAGTAATTCTTAAAGTGGAATTATACAATATATTATTGACAAATAACTTATTTATTTTCATTTTTTCTGTTATACCGCAAAATAGAGAGAAGTATCATCTACGCAGGATCTACTTTAGCCACATTGTATATCTGTCCTTATTTTCCAATACTAATAAGAACAATGAAGATCACATTTTAAGTTCTTTATCATATATCGCTAAAATACTGATACTAAAACTATTATCCACAGTTATAGCTGCGACGCTATAATCGCCGACCCTTAAACCGCAATTTCCTTAACCTTCGAACCTTGCAACCTGCGACGATATAACCCCCGATTCTTACATCCCGATTTTCTAAATCCTCGAGTCCTGTAACCTGCGCCGCTTTGTCCATTGTCATGGACATTGCATCTGAGTGTATAATTTGGTGAATCGGTAACTTCAAATCATCATTATTATCTCGGTGATAAAAAAAAAATATATTTGGACCATTCAAAATTCGCTTGGGAAGAGGATTGTACTTTAAGATGCTATTCTTAGGTTCGTAAAAAAATACCTAACGATATTATATAACCTCAAATATGTGTAAAAATCGCGTTTTTTTTCACTTTGAGGTTAGGATATCTCAAAAACGAGCATCTACTAGATAGTCCTATTAGATAATCGCAGACTTCACGCAGACATGAGCATTATTAAAAATTAATATATATTTTTTTGCTTAATAAAAACAAGTTTATTTTCTATTCGATGGAATAAATTTTGTTCCGCATCCAGATGAAGATAAAAAATTTGTAAAACGTAGGCAATTAAGAAATAATTACGTATTAGCACAATATTTAAAAAATTAAATAAGAAAAAAAAATAATGAAAGAGTAACTATTTATATTGATTTATATCTTTACATTGTTTGACTAAAAAAGACTGGTAGTATTGGATTTTTGACGTTGTATTAAACTTATCTAGAAACTACTGTTTTACTAAATCTCTAGCAATAAATTATGAAGTATGAGTAATCATATCAATGTAACAGCATCACGATTACGAGTCATTTTGCAAGTCTTGCGTTATGATTTCACAATACAGAACTTATTACAACTATTTGTGATAAATAAGTTAATTGGTTCATATATTGATTGTATGCAAAATTAGAATGTCCGCTGAATAACAAATGTTATATTACAAATAATTATTAATTATTTTATTAAGACGCAAAAATTGTTGTGTTATGCTACACTGGTTTGTGTAATAACCAACAGACGTCATTTACGATGCGAGTGTTAGTTTAAAAAGATCGCGCAATGGGTAAAAAAATACCCAGATGCATGGGTAATTCTTTTTTTTTGTGCCTTTGTTTGAAGGCAACACGGAATTTTGTTTAGTAATACGGGAAAATCGGAAAAAATTTGCATAATTAGCTAATAAAATCTATTTTTTTGCGAATATATTAATTGCTTCAGTAAATACCGATACACAGTCATTGTATATAGGAAGTGATAAAAACCACGCAATCTAGTTGCATATAATTATAAGATAAATCTATATATGATTAAGCGGCTATAAATGAGTGTTATACAGGATAAGGTATACAGAACCGATAATTATTGTTATAAAGGACATATTGCGGTACAGGATAATATTCAATATTAACATTTTTGAATCTATAACATGGAGGGCATTTCCTCTGCGACACATTTAAAAATATCAAAATCTGAATAATTGTTTTACACAGAGTTTCTTTATACACTGAGAGAAACATTCATTTGCATTAAATCATTTCCGTTTGTCATAAACTAATCCTAGGTTTGAATACAGTCTAGTTTATGTAGTTTTAATAATAATTTCTAATAAGTTAAAGTCTTGAAAACTCCATCCTTTGTCATATATTTATTTATTATAATCCGTATTTTAAATACTACTATACAGTAATTCAAATAACAAGTCTTTCTTGTTTATTTCAAGTACATCTTCTTTTACTATGTAACATTTAGACATACTCTGGTCAGAGCCGTCATTTTATTAATTTTCAGTTTATTCATTTTCTAATTTTTCGACCTTGTTCAACATCACTGATATCAAATAAAATAAGTTCATGCACTTGCGTAATATAGTAAAGACGGGTATAAGTAAAGTATGTACTTATTGCAATGTTATAGGAATAGAAACGATAATACTCTACAAAATGTAATAACTATTTTACCATGGGCATAGCCAGAAATTTTCTTTCAAAAGCCTTCCTACCCAACGGCCAAAAGCAAACAGTGGTTTTACACTAAACGCCTCAATTGTCAAATAAATAATATACTTATTTTTTCTTTAACCTTGTCGTCATTTATAAATCTTTATCTTTTCAAAACGTCCATAAGAATTATATCAAAAGAAGTAAGGTTAGGACCGTGCAAGGTCTGATCTTTAAGGAGAGCAAAAGTTGCACAATAGAGCGAGCGCGTAAGTTTTCATACAAGGAAATGTAGCTTTTAGATAAAATTTGGGGTCTACTTCAGAAAAATTTATATACCTCAATATGAAGTTGTCTGAATTTAACACTCAAGGTATATAGTTTTCTTTAATAATAATAATTTAATAGAAAATAAACTAAAACTAATATCTATGGCTTTTGTTTTACTTGAAGGGTGTCATTTCTCAACTCACAATAAATTTTTATTGAATTATAGTATCAAATAATTGCTGATATTAATTCTGCATAAAAGTTAGTTGTTTAATTTTTAATCATATTTGATCTAAATATTTATTACAGCCATGAATACACTGAAAATGTTATTTCAGTGTAAAATGTAACACTCAATTTATTACTGCATACTCAAGTAAATTAAGGATTATAGATTAAAATTCACGGAAGATTTGGATTTTCATTTCAACATTTGTGCTGTAAATTGTTGTCAACGAAACACATAGACAGCGCGACAGGTGACAGACAGTTCAGTGTTATTAAAAATGAATCACTATACGAAAGAACAATAATTCAGTAAAGATGTCATTTTATAAAAAAAAATCCAAACAGGATGATTTCTTCAGAGTTGGGGACTGCCTTCTGAGTATCCAACCAAAAGATCACACTCGAACTCCTGGTACGAATTGCGCTATGGGGGTGGTTTCTTAAACATTTTTTTAGAGCAAAATGACCTTCATAAAAGTTGTGGAGGATCAAATTCTTAACTTTTCCATATAAAATTTTTTGGTATGTCTAATACTTAACGAGTTACTGCACATTATGTGACAAAAATTGGTCATGCCGAAGCGAAGGGGCGCTCTTGTAAACATGTTTCGCTATCACGACATGATATCGAGTTTTTTGTGTTTATATTGCAATGTAGTTTCAACAAGACAGTGCCACATGCTATACAGCCCGAGAAATAATTCAATTACTGCATAAATCATTTCCTGGTCGTGTAATTTCCCGTTTTGGAGATCAGAAAATTTGGATAATAGAGCGCTTTGCTGGCACATAAGCCGTAGAGGCAATTTACCTGATATGCTACATAAATAACACGGTACTGTATACTTATGAATCAATAAAAAATTTACAATTTTTAAAGTTCTGTGTTGTCTATCAAAATTACTTCCTGCGTGAATTTTGGGATACTCTTTATATCCTTGATGACAATAACATAAATAAAGGGATATGAATAATTTAGAATTCCTATTGAACTCTATCAAAACCTAATTTTTCTGACTATAATATATATGGTGTGACTCGAACTTTAATGGAGATCCTATGTCAAAAATTTAAGAAAAAAGTTCCTATAAACTTATTTCTAGATACAGGATGTAAGGTTTAAAAAAAACATGCTTTGCTGAAGAGTTGTTTTCGTTCAAATTTCATATGCAGCATTACTATTCCATTGTCTATAAATATATGCACGCACAGTTTTTCTTTACATATGACAGTAGATTTACAATTTTTGTTCGTATTTTTTTTAAACAAATCTCAAATTACACGGTTATAGATAGTAGAGTTTACAAAAATATGTTTTTGCTGCGTGACGTTAAAATTCACTGTTTTTGAGATCAATGGCAAAATGTCATACCATATACAACGAGAGGAAAAGGATTTAGTAATTTTTCTATTACAACTTGGTGTAATTTTGTTATCTATTAAATTAATAAATGTTTAATTATTTTCACATAAATTATTTAAATTGCCTAAAGCATACAAAAATACTGACAATTTTCCAAAATAGAGTAAAATTTCCTGGCCACTTCATGTGAGATTAACTGGAATATTACCACGGACCATATAACGTGGCGATAGCTATTTTGTCTGTGATAAAGTTTTTCCAAAGTCAATTGAAGAACCAATATCTTCAAGGTATGTACCAGGCTCGTCGCTAAGCAGCAACTCGCCATTGAAATATTTGAAAAACTTGTTCCCACATTTATTTAGCCATACCCATATACAGATCTGGTCGAACGAAAAGTGCAGGTGGTAGAAATGTATACGCTCACTTGAAGAATGCCCGTGGAAGAGCAATGCGCACTGTTTTTCTGGTCCATTGCGTTATAAAATTCAGTTGTCGACTTGTTGCCTAGCAGTGCAGTGCGGCAATGCGGAATTTGGTGTGATTCAGATAATTTTAATTTATTATAGGCACCCTTCTATTAATCATTCATATTACAATTGCGAAAGGGAATAATAAGAGGGATATTTGGTTTACAAATATTATTACAACATGGCATTTTGGAGTACCTTTTGAAATGGAACAAAACGAAATTTACCATCAATATAATAAAATTGTTTGAGGACATAAATAATTAAAATATGTTGTTGGTCAAATGAACATATACCTAATAGAAATTTTCTACACATTATATACAAATTATTATAATTTTCTACTTTTAGCAGAAAACTTTTTTAGGGACGCCCATGAAATTCATTAAATTTGATTGCTCGGTTTTTTTATGCATGTTCAATTGACTTCGGAAGAACTATACTATCGAGTTGAAATATTACTAACTTTACAGAATAAACCTTCACCAAAAGGTGATTCTTTATTTTAGGAAATTTTCAAATATACCTTTTAGATTTGCAAGAAAAACTTTTTTTCATTAATTTAAATGAGAAATTTATAGAATATGAAAATTTCGTTACTTTAATTTTTTGCACCGTTGGAAGTAATATCTAATGGTGTTTAATAACAGTTCAAATAATTAAATTAATTAATAAATTAAAATTAATTCTTGACGCAAAATCAGTGAGTAAAGTTTGGTCAAGTATTTTAGTTACATCCTGTAAATATTTAGTAACTAAGTAATATTTAGATACAATAAATGCAAAGATTTAAACATAAACGAACAATTAAAAGCTTATGCGCTCACGTTAGGAAACACCCGTATGAAGTCATTAAGCAGTTGAAGGAGTTAATCTCTTTGTTCTGTAAAGATAAAGTTATAATATCCGTATGCGTGTACACCGCCTGTTACTACCTTAATATATTCAGTGATAATAAATTTTTACAAATTTACCGATACCAATGGCCGCGGTGACAGATGAACGAGGCGTAGGCTCAGCCGATAAGTTTAGATATAATTGCGATCGGCTGCTGTTTGTTTATTGCGCCCAGTAATTTGAATATATTGCACTCGCAACCATCATTTTAAGTCTCCGTGGAGACACCTCGTTTCGAATGTCGGATCATTATTTATTGTACGTTATCGACTTCTTATTTTAGCTCGACCAAGACTAGTTTACGCCATTAGTTTTGAATAAGTGTCGTTGCATAATATTCTCATAAATACTTACGAAAAATACTTGCCCGGCAAATAAAATATTTTGTCGATACTGTTACTGTTATTATCATAGGTTTTATTCTATTCTCAGTTCTTAGGATTCTCAATTACCTGTGTCGAGTTGCCAACAGATCATAAAACAAGTAGGAAGTCTAAACAAGTCCACGCTGAATTGTATTTCAATAATTTATAACTACTTAGCTAGGTACTGAGATGGTATTGTGAATTGATACAGGAAATTATTCTTTTAATAGATGTAAGGATCGTATATATATAAAAAAAACTGTTTTATTTAAGAAATAATTATATTACAAAGTTAATAAAATAAAAATACTTTATTATACAGGGTGTTCCACCTAAGAGGGATTCTTCTGTAACTCTGCAACTGCAAATTTATAAAAAAATGATTTTAATAAAAGTTGTCTGGGCCATGTAAAGAAAATATTTTTAGCGTCACAGGGTGTCTCATTTCGCGTGGGCGTTACACAACTTTGTTATTTTAAATGGAGCACCCTGTATATTATTGCATTTTTGAAGTCCTTGGTAAATATTAGGTAGAGTTTATTAAATGTACATTTTGTTTCAAACTTACCGTTTTCGAGATAGTCAGTTGTTTTTAAAAAAAATCACCATTTCAGCTCTCTAAATGAGGCTAGGTAGCGTCTAAACCTCGGTCTAAACAATAAGAGTTAGCAATCTGCAATTTTCACAGTTCGTTTTGGCATAAATTACTGTATCTTGTCATCTGTGAGCAAAATAAAATGTTATTCAGACTCGGAAATACTGAGACCTACATTTAATAATCTTACGAGTTTTTCAAATGGAATGACCCATATTAATTGTCATGGATGAATGCAAAATTGAATGCCCTTTCGATTGATATAAGGTTGTCTATACTTATCTTTAACAGTTTTCCAGAAAAATCAAGTTCTTTTCTAAAGTCCGAAAAAGTGTCAAGAAAGGCCTTGCAAAATATTTTTCTGTCACATTTTACTAGGCCTGACATTTTAATATGGTGTGTCAATATTTACTAGCATGTTTAAAAAGTGGTTTGACAAACAAAAGTAAACCACTAACAACAACAAAACAAAACGCAAAACGAAACAAATTGAAACTCGGAACACAACAAGGAGAAGAATACTTAGACTGCTGATTTACATCAATTGCTCGAAGTTTCCTCAATTTTGAATCATACACAGACGAATTCGGTTTTTAAAAAACTGTTCAACATTGCTCAGCATGTCTGGCGTAATTTCTTGAAATGCTACTGTAATGTGCCACATATCTTCCGCGGTAGTTGGTGGTGTAACATAAACTTTTTATAAGTCCCCAATAAAAGAATTCACTGGTCCCCCGGGCCCAATCCATCTGTTGGGAAAAGTTTCGTGTAAAAACTGACGAACCGCAGCGGTATTGTGAGGGGGATCAAGTTGCATCCACATTCTTCGAAGTGTAGCTAAAGGAATGCCGCCTAACAAATCTTCTAGAGCGTTTGTTAAAAAGTTTAAATAAACTGCTCCAGTTAGATGCTGGTCAAAAAAGAATGGTCCAATGACATGTGTTCCCAAAATTGACCCCCACACGTTCAAAGACCATGAGGTGTATGGAATTAGTGAGGATTTACTGTGTCATAATAATGGCAATTATGACTATTAACGGAACCATTTTTATGAAAAGTAGCCTCATCGGAGAACATGACCCGTTTAAAAAAATTATCATCTTGATTTAACATCTCAAGTGCCCACTGACGAAACTCCAGTCTCCGCTGAAAGTCTACTTTTAGTAACTCTTGGTGTAATTGGATGCAATGAGGATGTGCTGTGCTGTGATGTCCTATTTATCGACGTTGTACTAATACAATTTCAAGACCTTCTTGACGCTGTTACATTTTCGGACTTTACAAAAGAACCTGATTTTTCTGGAAAACTGTTCCATATGCTCAATTACCCAATGTTGTTATCTTGGTTGGAATAGTGTGCTCTTCATTGCTAGTACGAAATCTGTTCAGAAAATAACCAAATTTGTTTAATTTAGTGATATGCGGTTGGCATTCATTCAAAGGAACAGAACAGGAAACGAAAGCTAGGTTTACGATTACGACATTGAGACAAAAGTTCAATCATCACAATGGATTGGCAAAGGATCTTCACGTCTCAAGAAAGCACGTCAGCCTCGATTTCATTTATACAGTTAAGACCCCGCCCAATGTGAATCCGGGGTCAGAATTAATAGTTCTTTTTCTAACCTCAAAAAAAACGGGTTAATTAAGGTTAGATATCACGAATTTTCAAACAATATCAGATTTGCGTCAAAATTTGTATACGGGGGTTTCTGGGTCGCTGATCACGGATTCGAGATCAGTTTTGCAAAATTCAAGATGGCGGATCCAAGATGGCCGACTAAATTTTCAAAAAATAACAGAATCGCAGCAAACTTGATATACAGGGGTTTTCGGCCGAGCAAATTTTCAAATAATAACAGAATAGCAGCAAATTTGGTATACGGGGGTTTTCGGGGTCGTTGATTACGTATTCGAGGTCAGAATTGCGAAATTCATTTTGTAATATTTTACTTTATAACCTGAGTACCCAATCATGTGTTAACCTACTTTTTTTCGGCTATATTTTATTATTTTTTCTGTAAAAGATCTATTAACAGGTTGAATTTTGTAAATCTGAACTCGGATTCGTGATCGGTGACCTCGAAAACTCCCGTATACCAAATTTGGCGCGAATGTGTTATTTTTTGAAAATTTGGTCGGCCGCCATCTTGAATTTTGCAAAATTGACCTCGAATTCGTGATCAGCGATACCGAAAACGCCCTTGTACCAAATTTGATGCGAATCTGTTATTTTTTGAAAATTTGGTCGTCCATCTTGGATCTGCCATCTTGAATTTTGCAAAATTGACCTCGGATCCGTGATCAGCGACCCCGAAGACCCCCGCATACCAAATTTGAGGCGAATTTGTTATTTTTTGAAAATTCGTGATATTTGACCTTAATTGACCCGTTTTTTGGGGTTACAAAAAGAACCATCAATTCTGATCGCTAATTCACGTTCGGCGAGGTCTTAGGTCTTAACTATATAAATGAACATTTGAATATAGAAAACAAATTTTTTTGTATTGTTCCTATCACTTTTTCATGAATTTTTGTTATTTTTTACCTGTTTTTTTGAGGTTAGGAAATTCCTGTGATGTGATATCTCAATTCTGACACCGAATTCGTGATCAGGATGCAAAAACACTACAGATAACATGTCGCATGAAAAGTACAAACAACTTTTCTTTCTTTGTGTGGCTGTGTAATGTATAAAGTTGTATAATATAGTTTGATTATTTTCTGAACAGACCTCGTATGTGTTTCGTTCATACGAATTTTTGTAAGGACCGGTTCTGTAAGAATCTCATCTATTTGTTATCCTATGAGGATCAATTTACTTGAAAAGTGGTTCCCAACAAAATATTATTCCAAGCATGATCTAGGCATGCAGATATTCCCTTAAATATATTAATAAATCTGCAAATAATTGTTTATTTTTCCAGACCACCCGAAAATGCTTTTGAATGTAAATAAAATTACAATATAACACAATAGCTGTTTATGTAAGAACAAAATGTATCGGTACTACCAAGTTTTGTTTTATGTTGTGAGTGTTGTTTCCAAAGAACTTGTCTCCTGACAACATGAACACCATGTTTACCTACACAATTTATACATATAAATTGTCTGTAAGTTACAAAATGAATAGTGACTGAATTTATTTCAGAAAGATTGATCAAGCCGTTAATGTCTGGTATCGGTGTCGGGTATATCGGAAATATGCTTAGTTTCGCCTGGTGTGGTCGGGTTCCTGTTGAAAAGACTTTTCTAACTAACAACAAATCTTTACTGATGTTTGTTTAAAAAATGCGACAAACTGTAATTTTTATTTTCATTGTTAACAAAATGGGATTATACCTCACAATTAAGAATATTGCGATGTCCATATTTTCTGAAATTTTTGAACAAATAAATAAAATTTTAAAGAGTTAAAATAAAATTTTAAAAGAATATGAATAGTAGAATAAAATAGCATTTTACTTGATTAAACTGCTTCTATCTATTTATGACGTTTTCTATCAAGTAGCCTTTAACGGTTTTCATGGATCTCTCAATAATTCGACATAGGCAGTTCTTAATCTTGGAACTGATTCTAAAATGGTGGTGGAAACTCATTATAATTTAAGCCGAGAATTCAATATATTTTACTCAACTTAAAAAAATTGTGACTGACGTTCGAAAAGCCGGACAAGATTATCCTGCTTCATCGATCACTTTTTTAAGTATTTGCGTGTTGAAAATTTGCTAAACAAAAGTTAACAAACTTTTATTACGTCAATCACTCATGATTTGCACATTTGAGACATTGTAATGACGATTCTTGGTTTCTGAATAAAAATGGTGGTTTATGCTTGAATTCAGTACATTGATAGCATTATTTTTTAGATGAAAAAGTTGATTGAAGAAGTTGAATTATGACCAATCGGCTTGGTTCTGGATATCTTTTAAAAGTTCCTATATTATCATTATTTATTATAGGATCACAAAAGCTTCTTTGTTGTGACAAATACGAACAATTCGTCACCTCCAAGAAAACCCTGGGGATAATTGAATTTTCAGTGAGGAAGATTACCTAATTGAGTGAAAATTCGATTGTCAATGAAAAATAAATATGTTTCGCGGCCCCGTAAACATGAATTCACTAGAATACCTAAATTTGGAATGATTCTAGGCAAAATGTTATTTTAGGTCAGTTTTTACTTTAATTGTGGCCAATCTGGTTCGAAATATAAAAATAAATTTGTGCCTATAACATAAAAACACGTAATAGTCATATCAAAAATTTGATTTGTTACTATTAAAACTGGCACCTATCAAAAATACAAAATATAACACTATTTCCATAGATATATTTAAAAACATCAGTACCTATTTCTATAAATATAGGACATATTTATAGAAATAAATGTGAAATATACATAAGCATATTTCAGTTATAGATATAATTGAAAGCAGAAAAAAAATTATCTTTCTTTTTAAACCCACGACCCAAGAGATCCACTAAAAAATTAATAATATTGATTGATTCCATATCAAAAACTTCATTTGGGACATATCACATATATGTATATGTATATATGTATATATCGTATACGTATATCACTTTAGCTCCATTTCATTTAAAAGTATAGACGTTACGGAAGACGTGAAAAAATGAATATCGTCATGTAACAAATGAAGGGTATTTTAAAAATCGGACGATTATATGTCATCTAATTTTCCCTGTCTGTATACACATTAAACAATAAATGTGGTTTCTGATGCTGGTGCAAGACTAATAAAAAATTATTTTCCTTTTATATTTGCTTGTAGAGAGAAGCAGGTAAGACAGACATTTTTAAAATATTCTTTTTTAAATTCAAATTGTTTAAAGAGAATTTATGATGAAAGAGACTAAACATTGAAAGTGAAAAATCCAAAGATAATTATGTATAATATTAGTATCTTAACATGAGCGTTGAGTAAAAGATTTCTATCTAGACCCCAAAGACCGTGTATAAACGTGTGAGTAATTTTTAGATCGTGATTCAAGAAAAGTGTTTCGAAGCAACGGTTTAGAGCACGAGTGGTTTTCGCGTGTGCACGCGCTGTTCTGACATCTGTTGGCCACACAGACCAACTAACCACTGAACTTAAATCACTTGACAAACACCGCAGTCACGATTCCTATTATTTTATTGATAGTCGGGAGCTTATATAAATATATATGCGGCGACCCTGGCAATTTGCTGAAAAATGTTGCTGCTAGATTTAGTTTCAGTAAATGGTTCAGCACGATTCTAATTCACCTGATCATTGGGTATCTGAATAAAATCTAATGTTTTCACGATATCAAGTTTGAGTCTGAAAATTAAATAGAATTACAAAGTACATACCTACCCAATTGGAGGTACGGCCTATATCATTTGAAATTACTAATTTGCTTCATAATTTTAGTTTTTTCTTTATCTTATGGGTATTTTGCCACTCGTGAAACAAAAATTTGGAATAAACCTTCTGTAAGAGGATCAGTTAAGGAGGGCGTTTCTATGCGCAATTTTTTGTCCAGCATTTTAGGAAATCCAAGCAAATTAGAAACAATATCTCTTTACATACCAGTTATATGTATAAGTTTCCTTCAGCGTATAAGACAACTGACAATATATTAAAAATATGGAAAAAAGCATATTTTTACCTCGTATTTTATCTTACGTATCTTATAGAATGCTTTTAGAAAACTATTAATATATGCA
This sequence comes from Anoplophora glabripennis, assembly GCF_000390285.2. Lineage (NCBI taxonomy): Eukaryota > Metazoa > Arthropoda > Insecta > Coleoptera > Cerambycidae > Anoplophora > Anoplophora glabripennis. The sequence continues at coordinate 476,490 of NW_019416246.1, forward strand.
TTATTCACAATTATTGAGTATCTTATTTACAAATTTGCTGGATAAAACATGAAAAGTACATTTTCTGACGTTTACATGTCCTCCGTGATTTTCAACGAGAGAAATTGAAGGACTTTGCGCTTTCTGGATGGATCTATTTGTTCTATTAATGGTCTTACGAAAAATACGATATCTTGGTTATAAAATTCCAGCCTTAAGGGTTATTTTTATGAAAATAGTTTTGCCTAACCAAAAATTTCACATTGAAACAAAGAAACAAATAAAATATAAAAAAATACACTCATCGCTATACGTGCACTTCAGTAAGCTGTCGACATTTTTTAAATCAATTTATCAGAACCTAGAATGATAGATTAAATTTGTTTATTTATCTGTTTTCGAAACATACTATGTATTAATTAATTAATTGAATCTATTAATTAATTAATAACGGAAAAAACAACGTATGATACGAATCTCTGGCTACGGAAACAGATAAACAAATAAATTTAATATGTCAAACAAAGTGTTATTCTAGGTTTTGATAACAAAAACGAATTGATTTTAATAAACTTATTGAAGGGTGCAAATTTAGTGTATTTTCCTATTTTTTATTTGTTTGCTGTTTCCAGTGTAAAAATATTGATTAGTCAACTATTTGAAAAAAACTTTTGCCTGATTCTTTTGACGAAGGGTATTTATATTAATTTTCTTTTTTTCACAGGAGGCAAAATACCCAAACAAATTTATGTTATTTTTTTACTTAATCATTTGAAACAAACAAAATATATTTTGTCATGTTATTACGTCACTGTTTGCCATATGATCTAATTATTAACAAAAATGTAATTTGCGTAGGATTTCTATTCTATGTGATCTTCGATCACTGATATTGATCTACATCTGCCTAGAATTTAAAATCTTCAAATTACGGGTGTCGACGTCAAAGTAGAAATGTAACCAATCATTTACCATGTTCTGTTATATGATACAAAAATAAACACCATGGAAAAATATTAGGAAAAATGATGTATTATATAACAAATAGCATTGCGATTCTTCTTGATGTTGAAATAATCATAATACTGTATGTATATTATTCTCTCGTGATAGAAATTTTGATTTTATTGGTCTTTACAGTTTTGCAAAAGAAAATAATCAATCATTTGTTACTTGTCTTTAATTATTTTTTAATATTAAAATATCTTGTTGTTGGTTCTAAAGTCGCTATATAATTTGGGTAAACATTTTCATGTATTTGCTATGGTTAACCTCTTGTGTTATTAATTTAGTTGTTCTTGTATTATGAATGCTTTGTCGACTTTTAAATTCTTAGGGAAAAAAAAAAAAGAAAATATTTATGTATGAAGTGTAGAAAACAAAAATAATACAGGTCGAAAAATGGTAAAACTTTCATTACCCGTACGATCTGTTTAAAAAAATAACAGTTGTCGATGACCACCTGCGATTTTAAATTGAATTAACGAGATTTCAATGTTAAGTGAGTGTGTTTTCATTTTACTTTAAAAAAAGTTGTTCATGTGAAAAAAGTCAGAATATAAATAGGAATGAAATCAAGTACTATTAAAAAAGTATTTGGTGCATAGTATTTACAGTTTATGCATCATTGAATGTTCTAAAATCTGCATAATTTTATATTGCCCGTATAATTAAACCAAATACGTACCAAATATAGATAGTATTACTTGTCCTGTTACACAAATATAGTAATTATAAGTACCTAGTTATGATGGATCATAACCTTTGTGGGCTTTTCAAACTACTTGTAATTCAAGGATTTGCAGCAAATTTTGCATACCTATATAAGAAATTTATGTCTTGCTTATATATAAATTTTATTATTAATTCCTCTAAAATTTACAAACAAGCTCGCTTCCATAATTAGCTAATGCATATATAATTATTCAAAGAGGAGATGGTATTTTATTAATTGATAATTACTACGAGATTAATAGAATTTTTCTTAATTTGTCTCATTAATTCCTAAACAGAAAAATATTTTTCACTAATCTGACCTTTTAAAGAGTGAAATCGATACATCAAATCACTCTGATGTGACATTTACACTTTTAAAACGAAGTAATGAAGAAGGCGCTTCCACCGAAAAATTTATAGATCGCATTATAAAATCGGTATAAATATATTTTTAGTTCTACTAGAAATGTTAATCATTTGCATCTTAATTATAACGAATGGCCGTTATAAATGACAAAAACGGTGATTAAGGACGGCTGCCGAAGAGACTAGTTACTTATTTTTAACGAAGCTGCTTTAATTAAACTGATCTTTTCGGAGAGGAAAACTAATTATTTTAAACAGGGTCCCATAACTTTTGTACGAAACGAAAGTATAAATGACAGTGTGAAATATGGGACCCGATGCTCCTCACATATAATGCCGTTTGGTTAGCTTTGCTCTCATATAATGAAGAGCTTAATGGATTCGGAGGCAGTTACCAGATTTTATCTCCAATTTCTATAATTAATACATTATTTAAATGTTATTATTTCTAGGGTTTTACTGCCACATATTTTCGTTGATTTAGAAAGGTCTTCCTATTAGATTAAGTCTTTACCTAACAAGTTATGGTCGAATAATATCTTAAGCTATGATTATGGGCTAGTCAGGATGCACTAAGCATCGGTTTGCTCATTTTGAACATATCGGACCAGTTGGTGTATTTACAGGTTTATTTGGTTCGGATAGGTTCTAGGTTGACCATTCCGTTATAAGAACATTTAATAAGTGTTGCTTTATTAAAAATCGTTCTTTAAGCGAAGACATAATGTGTAGTTGAACTGATTTAGAAATGCCCTAGGATTATTCCATGAAGTAAGACGATGGGTCTTATCGATCAATCTATCTTTTACACAAGGATATTTCTAAAGAAAGCATTAATTACACAGCCACACAAAAATAAAGTCCAAACCCAAGAGACCTAAACTATTTTCACTGAAAAACTGTTAGTTCACATTAAGCTAAGATATATTTCTAATAATCCTACGTCATCTACATCTTAAAATATGTAGATTAATAATAAAGAGGCGAAATGTAATATTACAGTAAAAATAAATTAATATCCAAATAAGAATTATTACAAAACTAGGAACTTATTATTAGTTACTTTTCACACTATATATGCTAGGCAATATCCAAAACTAGGATTAGTTAATGGCAAACGATATTTATTTAGTCCAAATAAATCCTTTTTTCAGATTAAGAGCTTCATAAGAAACAACTTTTACCCCCAATATCAAAATAAAAAATTCCAAAATTAATTAACACTGTTTAATAAAGAAAGATATATTATTCATAATTGTAATTTAAAACAAGCTACAGCTTTAGGATTACCTAAAAGTTGAAAAAATTCATAGAATTTTAAGATATAGGCAAAGCTACTGGATTAATATATTCATATATCGACTTAAGTATAGAATGACGAAAATTAAGCAAATATTTTTATAAATCGATGAATAATGCTGTTTGTGGAGAAACCATGGAACATGTTAGAAAATATAAAGACGTTAAAACATTATATTTTAAAGCAAAATTTTCACAGCTGTACAATTTTTGATAAAGATATGGTTACCTATAATTTAAATGAAACGATTAAACTTTACATTTAATAAACCTATATATGTAGGATTTAGAATAATAGTAATAGATATTTCGAAAATAATTTGCATGGTTTTTATTACGACTACATTAAAAATAAATTTAATGATAAAGCAAACTTACTGTACATCGACACTGATTCTTTAATATATTATTTCTTTGTGAACAACATATTAAAGTTGATATTAATAAATTAGCAGTATATTTTTTTAATTTTCAGATATGTAAAAAACATTAATTTTGAATTTTCTGAGAAATATCGAGGTCAGAGATAAATTTCACTTATAGTATCGTATTCAAAATACTACAAAAATGATGTATTTGGACAATATTTAGGAATAAAATCAGTTGTGACACATGTTTGGACTAGTTTTCTTCAAATAATGGATTTTCTGAGAAATATAGAGGTCATGGGTAAATTTTACTAATGATACCGTGTTCAGGCTTCAAAATACTACAAAAATGATGTATTTGGACAATATTTAGGAATAAAATCAGTTGTGACACATGTTTGGACTAGTTCCATCCAGAAATTTCACTTTTCTCCGAGATTTGTCGTAAAGTCGTAAATTTTGACTACACGATCGTGTACTACCCATCGAATTCCTTGGGAAATGCTATGGGGGTCTCACAGTACAGAAATGATTATCGAAGAAGACACTTAGACCCAGCAGATGATACAGGAATTAACTGTTGCGGACCAACGCTATAAAAGTGTTTTTAACGTAGCGACTTTAAACTTAAAAATGTCAATAAAAGGCAAGTTATCGTGGAACCGAATTGCCGATTTGAATATTTAAGTGAAGTGAGGACAGACCTATTTTCTTTAAACGAAACTTGGTTTGATAGCCATTATAGTCTATCAAAAAGGCGGACTGACTCTAGTAAATAGTGTAAAACAAAAGCACCTCGAACAAAGGAAAAAGAATAACATTAAGAAATAAATTTTTGAAATTTAATTCAATGCGGACTTGTTTAGATGCTAGTTTTAATATTAACAGATAGGAATAGGTACATATGTACAATTCAATAAAGTTATTAGTTTCTTCTTAAAAAGTAATAATTATGTTTTTAAATTTTTTGTCATATTTTTAACACGTGAAATTAGATTTCTGCTAGCCACAATAGGACACTCTGTACTTACTTAGACTTGACAAAATATAATAATATTTTTGTACATATATTTGCTACACTGAAAACAAGAAAATAAAATAAAACACTCTGGCCTGCGTACTGTAATGGAGTGGTTTGTATTACCGCTGAGGTAAGTACTACTGAGACGTCAAAATACACTGGAAAAACTAAAATATAACACATTTTTCCTACCTGCACGCATTCGACACGAAACAAAACATCTAAGCTGCAAACTGGCACATCGATAAATGAAACTATGTTAGTTGTCTCTCTTTTTGTATATGACAAGCAAAGATAGAAATCGGCACCTAGTACGTATAAAACTATTTTATTTATTAATAAGAACCTGCAGAAATTATAGTTTGTTTTATCTATGAGACTTATTGTTTACTATTTTGGAACTCTGCATGGTCAGATACTAATTTTATAAATATAACATATCTTTGAGAAATAATTAAAAAAACGACATACACAAAAAGTGAATAGTGAACTGTCTGGCTTTTTACAGATATTAAAAACTATAAGACGCCTGTTCTCTAAAGTGGTTTGTAGAAGGGTGCTATTGTGAAAAGTAGGATTATAGTCCAGTACACACTTTCTATGTTGTAATAAATATAATTCTGACAAATCAATGAATTTATGTTTATAATTTTTCAGAAGCATTTTCTATAGAGAATTTCAGTTTCTAATTTAAATGAATTATTACTTTCTATAATTTTAATTGTGTAAAAAATATGATTTATAATAATATGTACTTACTAATTACGATTTAAATAATATATACATATGTACATGTGATAGTAGCGAATTAATTTTTTTTAGCACTTCCGGCACTGTTCACTTAAAGTTAAATCGCGTGAAACCGTTGCGTAATACTTACCCAACAACAAACTTTAATGATTACACAGCAAGCTTTGTTGTTTTGCCTTACCTCTTTAATATCCTACTGAATCTGTGATCGTTATCTAAATTTAATTCTGGTTTCTGATAAATGGCTACAATGGCTACACATTTTATTTATTGAAAGGAGTTGTACTGTTCGTATTAGTTGCAATTAGGTAAACTTCGTCATAACGCAACGTATGTTGCAGGTAATTCTTTAAAAAAATTATTTGTGATATTATTCAGTATTTTTCCGACCTTTAGAATTTTTTTTTTGAGTTTTATAACGAACATTTTTTACTTGTAGTGACGACACTAACTTTTGAGGAAGACAACTTTTGTGTTATTTTTATAATATCCATCAAAATGTATCTTAAAACATGGTCACTGTTTATGTCATCTGTTGGGTAGCTTTAAATAAAACTGTATAAATACTTGCATATCTTCATAAACTTTTTTTTAATAAAATTATACAACCAAATTAAATCAGTTGGGTGATTGTAGTTCAGACTATTCTTGATATAATTACATCTCCTTTACTGTGCTATGTAAAAATAAGTACACACGTATGCATAATAATTCTTGTATTCTCTTTGGAAATCTATAATTAGGTATAATTAATGAGAAGAAATGACCAACAACTAGTAGATCGGTTAATTAGGTTTGTTATACTTATAAAGTACATGAAGGGAAAGTTAAGGTTACGGACAGACCAGTTAAAATCGTGTACGCGAGAGACATTTGATAAGAAAGTGATCGATGATGCTTTGAAAAATCGTCGCATATGCTAGAATAAAAAAGTATCGGTTTTCTGCTCCGATTTAAAGGAAAGTGAAGTTTCTCTGCAAACGAATGTCGTTCATTTGCAACATGGACAGTCACTGCTCTTGCTGTGAGTAACTCGTACTCTTATGTGTAATGTAAGGTGTTTTATATCGTTATGTTCAAACTTTGGGGACCATAATTCTCCAGATTTATGTTTCTATTTGTGGGGCAATTTTTTTTAAACATCGGACAACTAAATGGAAGCAAGAGTAAAATAAGAATTGTCACTTTAGGTATATATCTACTACATGATTTTATTCAGTAATGTGAACTAGTGGCAACCTACGCATGAGGCAAACCTTTGGAAGGGTTTTAGCCCTTCCTAAGGATCCTACCTAGTTTTTACCACTTTTATGGTCAGCCGCAAACCTTGGTTGGCACTAGTTAAGTCAAGTTAGGCTATTCTTAAAAAACACTATACTTTTGAGAATTTTCAATAGAATTGCCCTTTTTGTCTTTGGAAAGGCAGTGTGTCCTTTTTGATATGGGATTTAGGTTGAGCGCCCAAAACTACATGAGAAAATATAACTACTAATATAACTTTACTATTACCTATTACCACCTACTTACTACCATACTATTTTTAATATTGTTAGGTAGGTATCGATTTAGGAATTGAAGTATTACTTTTATTTTCCATCTGGCTACAGCAAATCTAATATCTACTAGACTTTTTATAATTCGGTAAAAACTATCTATAACTTACTAACTAAAGACGCACTATACAGTGCTATTTTTGTTAAAACCTGACATAGGCCAATTTTTTATTTGAAGTGATAGACTGGTACTTCCAAATTGCAAAGTTGTAGGAAATAACCTGATTAAGAAAAATTTACAAATAATTCTTCCCGGTGTTGCCAGATTTCTGCAGTAGCTACTAAACCGATATTTTTTTAAATGGCAACACCGTATTTTTTTAACACAATTTGACAAAACTTCAAATTCTAAATAGACAATGTTATGTCACATTACTTTATTGGAGTAGCCGTTTTAGAACAATCAGCAAAAACAACGAAAATAATCTGTAGTCGGCAGGAACTAAAAGAAGCCAACATAAGAATAGTACCTAAGTTTTGGAAATGAAACAAAAATTGTGTTGTTTTAAAGGAGCCATCATTATTGTACTGTCATTGTATCATTTGACAGTTGTTGTATTTGAATATGTATAAAAAATAACGTTTTAATTCATTTCCTAAGGTGAATCAGTTATTTAATCCACAAGAGAAAGTTGAATTAATAAAACTAAAAACAACTGGTAGTGTGTGCCCAACCATCCGCAAAAGGCTCATAATCATCTTAGCAACGGAATTAAAACGTTATTTTAATACACATTCAAATAAACAGTTGTCAAATAACACAATGGCTGCACAATAATGTTGTCTCCTTTCAACAATACAATTTTTGTTTAATTTCCATGACCTACTATTGCTATGTTAGCTTCTTTTAGTTGCTGTCCTGCCGACTACAGATTATTTTCATTGTTTTTACCGATTGTTCCAAAACGGCTACACCAATAAAGAAATGTGACATAATATTTTCTATTTAGAATTTAAAGGTTTGTCAAAGTATGTTAAAAAAATGTGTTGCCATTTAAAAAATGTAGTTTTAGTAGTTACTGCAGAAACCTGGCAATACCGGAAAGAATTATTTGTAAATTTTTCTTAGTCAAGTTATTTCCTACAACTTTGCCTTTGGAAGTACTAGTCTATTATTTCAAATAAAAAGTTGGCCTATGTCAGGTTTTAAAAAAATAGCACTGTATAAGGATTAACACACATAGTAACATTCTCTCTCTCTTATAAAAAAATTAAAAATAATCATGGCACAAACTTGAGTGGTTGTTTTATTACCCATCTTGATCTAGATTGAACATTGGATAAAATACTAGTTGTTTCTTTTCCTACTGAACTACTAGGTAATGACTTGTCTGAAATACACTATATAAGTTCTAGGTCCTAACTTATTTCTAATTATACCAGAAACCCAAATTTTTTTTACTCTATAATCTCTTACAAATATAATTGTATTTTTGTCCTAAAAAGGGCTGTCCGCCAAAGTTTGGACATCAGATTAGTGTTCAGTACTTAAAAGTACATAGGAAATCTGTCATCTACACTGAAAGAAATGGGCTTATTAAACTGTTTATCTAGAATATTGTGTATAGCGCATATTAAAACTTTTATAACCAATATACAACTTTTATTAAAAAAAAGCAATCTTCTCCATACTCATTATTCAATCAGTTTAACTGGAAGGTGCTTAATACACCTTATGCATTTATGAAATAAAGGTTATAATGAATTACTTATACATTATTAGGTGTTATAGACTTTATATTCCAATTGTATAGTAGGGAAGATTTGTTGTATAAAGACCAGTATCCGAATTTGTATATAACAATTGTATTAACAGAATTATTCGTTCTTATACTGAATATGTTTCCGTTTTTAACGTGTAAAACGCATCTTATAATGGTTAAGTGATCGTCACCTCTCGGTGCATAATCGGTTATGATCGTTGTTAAGTTATATTCATAGTCTTGTAATAATAATCATATGTCAGACCCGAGAGCGAAGTGCGCCGACTCAATAAGAAACCTGGCTATTCCAGCCGCTGATTTAGGGTTCGCCGCACGAGCTCATCCCTTCTAAGATTTCAGTAGCATGCTATGCATGAAGCAGAACGGTACTCAACTATCTTATACAGTCCACTTTTATTGTCCATACATGTTCAATCATTGTCAAAATAAACACACAAAACCACAACGTCTTTATTATCTTTACTCAAGAAGAGAAAATACAACAATCGTAAAATTTCCGACAGTCCGCTGTGCATCGACTTACACACGTCTAGTTTGATGAAAATGGACAGTATATGCACATGTTTTGTGGGATACATGATCATATCGCGTTGTGTGAAATGGAAAATTATTATGTAAGTATCTAACTGTTTTATGGCTTGTAATTGTTTTGTTTTTTCAAATGTAAATCTTGTCTAAATCTTAAAAATTATTATTTTGTAGGTCCTATTAGAAATCGCTGATGTTAAGTTTTACATAAGATGGAGGAACAGAAGGTTAACGGTGACAAAGAAGAGCATGGGTATAAAGTCAATCAACCAGAGGAAATAAAATTATATGGAAAGAAGCTCAACCTTTCTGGGGATGCTTCATTCTTAAGGTGGAAGAGTTATAGTGCAAATTCTCATGTAATACAAGAAAATACGGGTGCATCGTTGCTAAGAAAATAAACTGGACAGTTTTGGGAGCGATTTGTCATCATTTTTAATGCTTAAAAGTATGTTTTATGTATGTTTACATTAGAACCTTAGCTTGTAATTACAGTTATCCAATAAAATTTCTGAAAACTTAATGACATATGTTTTTAACTCATACAGAGTATACAACAGTTTAATACATTTATTATTATAAAACTTATAACCAGTACTAGATGTTCTAATAACGATATGGAACACTTTAATAACAGTTATTGCTATTATTTCGTAAAGGGTATAAAAAACGTTGTATACTAGTTATACAATAATTTAATAAAGAATAAGGTTTATAGTCACTATACAACTGTGCTAGCAATACGCGTTTTATATCCAATATTCACCTGTTTAACTGTCACATATAGTATACAATGGTCTTATAATGGTATATAGAATTCTAATAAAGAATAAAACACATTTCTTTCAGTGTAGGTTAAAATCGGGGTAGAGTCGGTATTCTTCATATTTACCAAAGGTAGTACCTATTGAGATCACTGCATCAAAGGTTTCAGCACATCAAACGAAGAAATTATAGGTTTGGTCTAAAAACCAAAAAAATTCTTTTTTTTTATCGGCCTGTGTACCTAATTGGATTGTATTCAGTTGTATTTATATTATTGAGATGAGTACCAATAACATCATAAGCTTTTTATCAAAAAGGCAATTTAATTCACATAAACCTACCCCTATAAAGTCTTTTTGGTGTGCTATGAATTTTGCTTTAAAGTTTTTACGCGGTCATACAGGCACAACATTGTGACCGCAAAGAAGTCGATGCCGTCACGATGTGATAAAAACAACTCGACGAAGGCATTTTATATCGCATACATTGTTGTTTAAAAAGGTCCCGCGGGCACGTCCGAATTTTCCCGCATCAGTTTTGTGCCCTGATACCGATGATATCGAAAATACGCCACTGTCCATCAGTATGAAGTGAACCGTTACACACAATAAGTTACTCGGCTACTCTGCATACCGCGCACCAATTTTCACCCAATATGATAAGCCGAAAGGCATAATAAAATAAAAAGCGATCTCCTCAGCTACAGGCCAACGATCTGGCTGCTCCAGATTCTCTGCATCCGCGCTGTCATAAACAGCACCGCCGGTTTTACGCATCGGTATTCCTGCGGTATGGTTTGAAAAGGTGAAAAACTCTTTTATTTTCCTACTAACGTATGTGCTACACAGTGGTCGCTTTTATTAGAGTCACCGCTTGCAACAAGTGAAGCTGTTATGCAGGAAAAGTTTTACAAAATATATTCTCTAAAATATTCAACGAAATCTCAAACTTAAACCATAATATCTGACTTAGCGTGGTAGAATAAGTTCCGTTTCGTCACAATGAAAAAGGTGCGATTTCTCAAAGTACTTATGATGAACACAGGATGAAGCACTGACGTTGCAACAAACTTATTGGTTAAAAAGTTATTCCTTTCGTCAAAATAAACAACAGTATCTAATCTTTTTGTTTAAACGGTTTCCTAATGACGTCTTCAAATATAAGACGTTGAACACAGTTTATGATAGATAATTTAAAAACCACTCGACATGTACACCGTAAAAATGCGTAAATTCTCTTTTTAAATCAACACAATTTGTTAGCTGAATAAATTTAATTTGTATGATATTGAACACCTTTTAGAGTTAGTTTGCTAACCTTTGTTAGGGTTCTCACTAAATCTATACAATTTAAATCAATAAATATATAAATAATAAATGAAATTAATAACATTTTGAGTTACTTTAACTATTTATTTTAATGTTATCACAATCTAAAAATAATGATATTCAGTTATTACATTTTTATGGTTACAATTTTTGTTATTATTAGTTTTTATTAGTAAACTAATGGTAACAAATTACAGTTTTTGTTAGTATTTGAAAAATAAATTCTCTTTTTTTCAGTACAATTTGCTCGTTTTAGTTCATCTATTACATTTAAGGCAGCATTTCACTGAGGCAGGTCCAGCCAGGCTGGTGTAGCCTGGCGGGACCTGCCTACAGCGCTTGAAAATAACAGCCCTATATATCAGCCCAATATGAGTGTATTTGTTGCACTACGTTTTGGACCCGCCAGGCTGCACTAGCCTGGCTAGACTAGCCTCATTAAATTCGGCCTTTAGTAAATGTTGTCCTTGTTCTTAAATTCCACCATTTCAATTTTTTACGTTTAGTCGTTTCCTCTAACTTTTCATGAAACATCGGTACAAAAATGAGCATTTTGTTTTAAACTTGGTAAAACTTTTACCTACCGAAATGTTTCAATTGATGAACCAAGTTTATGATGATGATTGTTTATCCCGTGGTAGAGTTCATGAGTGATATACGCGATTTAAAGACGGTAGTGAGGCATAAATGATGAGCAACATGTTGGCCAACCGACATCCATGATCACCGCAGATTCCATCAAATCTGTGCGTGAATTCATCAAAGATCAGCCAAAATTTTCATGGAATTAGAATTGAACATCTCAAAAACATGAATTTATCGCATTTTGGTCGAACATTTGGGCTGTCGAAAAGTGTGTGTACGGTTTGTTCCGCACAAGTTGACTGGCAACCAAAAATTGCTCAGAATTGAACAATAAAAGGATATCATCAAGGAGGACAAAAAGGAGAAAAACTTCTTTTACGACCTTGTGACTGGTGATGAGATATGGCATTTTTAATATGATCTAGAAACCAAAACGCCAAAGTGCCGAGTGGAAGGCATTGTCCACCAAGAGATCGCTCCAGCGCACCGGGCGGAACCGTTAATGCACAATTCGTTTTGAAGCGTTTGGTGGTGCATCGTATTAGTCGTATTTGGGCAGAATATCGTGCAGAAGGAAGTTGGCATTTATTACACTATAAGGTGCCATCTCATCGATCGGCACTTGTGACCAATATTATCTTCTTCCTGACGGTTGCTTTTAAATTCTGATACTTAAACTACATACAATCAGCGCTTACAAATTTTTTGATATTGGTACTGTATACACCTAATAGTAACTAAAATCAACTGACTACAACTCAGTTAACGTATTTGTTGCCGAAACAGCGCGTCAGTCTCAGATCTCTGTTAAAATCTTAAATTCACTCAAAATTCAAAATAGAATAATTTTTTGACAGTTATCCTTCGAGCTTCTAATTCAGACGCCAATAGTTAGTTCTCCTACAATTTTACATGTATGTTTAATTAAACCAAATAGAATTGAAGGTAGGATGCGCAGTGGCAAAGTAGTAGAGTAGGGAATAGCACCTACCATGGGTTATCTGCTACCTGCATTTCGATCTCATTCAACATCGAGTGAGCTCTCTTTCTGATTTGTACATTTTAGGGCTCAAGTAAAATTGGTACAGCTCCTGTGATGGAATTACATTATATTGAGTTCGAAGTCTATATCTTTAACGCGTTTTGAGTAATTTATCAAAAATTACAGTTTTTTTATTTCTTTTGATGGAGGGTGTCAGTCCCAAAAATTAGGCACAATGTCGCTATCACAGCTTATGACATATTTTAGTTTTGAAATTATAGCCAAAAAAATCAAAATGTTGGATTTTTTTTAAATAACGCTCTATCCTATAGATCTTTTAGCGTAGCATCTAGTAGTATACGTTATTTTTTAATAACTCTAATGGGTTTTGATTTAGAAATCAGTGTTAATTTTTTCTAATTGGTAGCCATAGTTGGCGAAGGCCCAGTTAAAAAGAGCACATTATATTTACTATTTAGTTTTTTAAATATTATCTGTCTGTATTTGTATACGTGCAAATCTGTTTTTGTTCAGAATATATTTAGAACACTGTAACATCCTATATCTTTTCAAGGGTAAATACTTAGGAAATCATTCTTAATTTTTTTTAAAAATAGTTCCTTCATTAAAGACACGTTGAGTGAGGTTTAAAAGAAATTGAAAATGGAAAGTTTTATTATTTTTATTAAACAAATCTAGTCAACAGATATGTAAAAAGAGAATAACAGTTGTTCAAAATGATCTCGCACATCGTTGAATGGAAGAAAATGAATTATGTATCATCTGTGATATTTTATTTTAGACTGTCTTAAAAATGTATTCCAGCAAGTCTTCTAAGTATTGATGTTTTTATACCACAAGAGTGGAGCGTGGAGAGCGACATGGCTAAAGGAGTCGTGTTTGCCAATCTAGTGGTCAGGTGGACACTTTTCTTTAACAGTTGCTATTAATTACTTTTCGTGAAGTCTTGGACACTGTAATAGATAAATATACATATTTTCATATTATGCATAATTTTAACACTATTTTAAAACATCTTTGAAATCTATTCCATTATAAATTTATAAATACTAAAGAATACATGAAATTTGTTATTTTCTAGTCATTTTTAGTTTGACAAATACACTGACTAATTTTAATCTTTTTTTATTATTTCAATAATTTTTTCATGCTATCATTCCTGATTGCATATTGTCTCTTCACATAAAACTTTATCGGTATATCAAAATGACGCCTTATTTGAAATTCGGGTACAATATACATATTTATTGTAACTAAAATTGGTCCGATTTAAAGTTATTACTCTGTACTCCAGCGATTCCTATTGATGGACATTTGAAGTATCGCATTTCGTAACAGGTTTCAGTTGGGAAATGCAATTTCAGGTAATTAGATTCCGGCAACAAAAACGTTAATCGGTTGGTAATATTGTTAGGTTCACAATAGTAATATAATAAGAGGTGCTTGAGGTACATCGTTAACGTGTATGCAGCGTGAGTGGCATCACATAATGGGTTAGCACAGTCATCATCGGTATCCCGGCTCTAAATAGTTTTTAATTTGAAATCAAAGATTCTTTATGGTGTTGCTTTTTTGTTATAAGCTTGTATGTATGTTCTACAAAACTAAATTTCTGATATTGCAAATATTAAAAGACAATACTATACGACTGTATTTGTATTACTTTATATAAATAGGAGATAATAAATATTTCTATTTGTCTACATTTATTCTATTTTAAATCTATTTAAATTATCTACAGCGAAGCACAAAAAAGTTAGAGTACGGCACATATGTTCGAAATACAACAGACGACGCGACGCCTGTTATGTATAAATTACATGGTTGACATTTGAATTTTTCTTCCTAAAATACCCAGACCTCCAAAAAGATTTGAAATTCCTTAAAAGTTGTTGAAGGAAATTAAACATTGAAATTTTAATTTGATACCCTGCATCTCGGTTTCTACCAAATGTTGTACTAAGTTGTAATTTGTAGTTATATAACTTCCATAAGTAAAAAAAAATCAACCAAAATTTTCTTGAGGATTGCTGAATAAGTTAAAAAAAAATACTCATTACATTGATTTTCAGCAAAAATTACAAATTCACACTAGGGCCCTTAGAAAAAAAAATTTCAGCGCTTTGAAACTATCACGGTTTCTTTAATACACTTTTTGGTTGAAAAGTTACAGTCAATATTCTTCGTTTATCCATTATTTGCTGTTATGCCAAATTATTCAAATATCCTTAATTATGTAATGTCCATATCATTTGTATAATCTTTTTTCCAACCAACATATCGAAAAAATTTAATTTTTGCAATTTTCAAAACCCTACTTGGATTTTCTGTACGATCATTATTTCATGAGTAATTGACTGCCAAAGTCAAAAATGATTTGTTTGCTTTGATCCAGAACCGATCAAATTGAAGGGAATTGAGGGGAAAACAAAAATTACAGAAGTCCATAGACTTTTTTAAAGACGAGCAAAAATTTGGAATTTTTGTTGTTGTTTTTTTATGGTTACTCAAATACTCCAGATCCAAAAATTAGAAAGTTAATTACCAAGTTTAAATTTTCTTTTTTTTATTCTCTCTACGACCATTTTCCTCCTAGTTACAGCTCTTTGAAAATCACCCAAAAATTAGTGACTTTTAATAACTCATCATCTTACAGTCTAAACTTACTAGTCCAATTAAATAAACCTTTTTTTTAGTTCAACCCCCGGCCAAGGTTGAAAAAAGATAAAACAAAGGGATTTTTCAAGATAACTCAAAAGGGGCAAGGGTTAGAAAAAAAAGTTTCGTATAAAAGTTGTAAAGCAAATAATTCTACATAAAAATGGCATCTTGACTTTTTCTTGTACTATTAAAATTAACAGAGTTAGGTNCTTAGAAAAAAAAATTTCAGCGCTTTGAAACTATCACGGTTTCTTTAATACACTTTTTGGTTGAAAAGTTACAGTCAATATTCTTCGTCTATCCATTATTTGCAGTTATGCCAAATTATTCAAATATCCCTAATTATGCAATGTCCATATTATTTGAATAACCTTTTTTCCAACCAACACATCGAAAAAATTTTATTTGATCAAAAACCAAAAATTACGACTTATAGGGAATGCTTTGCAATTTTCAAAACCCTACTTGGATTTTCTGTACGATCATTATTTCATGAGTAATTGACTGCCAAAGTCAAAAATGACTTTTTTGCTTTGATCCAGAACCGCTCAAATTGAAGGGAATTGAGGAGAAAACAAAAATTACAGAAGTCCATAGACTTTTTTAAAGACGAGCAAAAATTTGGATTTTTTTGTTTTTTTATGGTTACCTACTCAAATATTCCAGATCCGAAAATTAGAAACTTGAATCTTCAATTTTCTCTTTTTTATTTTGTCTACGACCATTTTCCTTCTAGTTACAGCTCTTTGAAAATCACCCAAAAATTAGTGACTTTTTTAATATCTCATCATCTTACAGTCTAAACTTACTAGTCCAATTAAATAATCTTTTAAATGTAAATTTCGGTCAACTTGCCTGAATTTTTTATATGAGTTAGTTTGAGGTATATTATAACCATAAATGACAGTAATTTTTTGTTCAACCCCCGGCCAAGGGTGAAAAAAGGTAAAACAAAGGAGTTTTTCAAGATAACTCAAAAGGGGCAAGGGTTAGAAAAAAAAGTTAGAAAAAAAAGTTTCGTATAAAAGTTGTAAAGCATATAATTCTACATAAAAATGGCATCTTGACTTTTTCTTGTACTATTAAAATTAATAGAGTTAGGTAGGCTAGAAGTTAAGGGAAGATTTCAGAAATTTAAAAAAATCATAACCAGCAGAAAAATGAATGAATTTTGTAATTTTTTTTTCAGTCTACTCTAAAAAATGTAAAGAGACATGTATTTTTTTTATCGGCGGAAAAACATATTTACGGGGTGAAATACAGCCTCAAAGTTCGCCCTCAAAAACAGTTTTTTCAAAATTTCTGGGGTTCTAATCAATATTTTGAAATGAAACAAAATGGAAAGTACTTATGATAAAAAACAAATACTTCGCAAGTGAATCCGTGTTTTGGGGTTGCTACCCTTATTTTTTATTTCAGAAAAACTATATTTTTTATTTATAAAAAAATCATATTTACTCAAAAAGAATTAAAAATTGTAAACAAATTGACAAAATTAAATTGACCTGTTTCGGGGTTTTCGTTAAAATCTCTGTTTAGGGGGGTGAACAACAAATTTGAAATTGTTATAACTTTCTTATTGAAAATTAAGAAATATATCTATTTCTCTGAAAAGAAAGGTTACATTTTTTAAAGTAGATCGAAAAAAAAATTACAAAATTTATTCATATTTCTGCTTCTGATTTTTTTAAATTTCTGAAATCTTGCCTTAACTTCTAGCCTCCCTAAATCTGTTAATTTTAATAATACAAGAAAGAGTCAAGAGGCTATTTTTATGTAGAATTGTATGTTTTACAACTTTTATATGAAACTTTTTTTTCTAGCCCTTACCCGTTTTGAGTTATCTTGAAAAACCCCTTTGTTTTTTTCACCATTGGCCGGGGGTTGAACAAAAAATTACTGAAACTTATTGTTATAACATTCCTCAAACTAAATCGTATCAAAAATTCAGGCAAGTAGACCAAAATTTCGATTTAAAGGCTTATTTAATTGGACTATTACGATGCCTTAATATTAAAAGAATATAAATGAATAGTAAACTTGTATAATTTGGTAGTAAACACAATTAATTAACTACCAAATTACTATGCTAAATAGTAATACATTTTTATAATAAACAAGATAGATTTATAAGAAATTATTGCAGTAGTATATTTAACTTACTGAAATATTATCAACTATATGTACTATGTTATCTAAATATACATATAAAATTTACATAAAATTTAGCTTTTCAAAATATTTTTAAATTATTACAAGTTATCACTAAAACTACATGGAGTATTGAAACCTAGGATTAGTTTAGGACAAACGGAAAAATTTTAATGTAAACTAATATTTCTTTCAGTGATTATTCATATTACTTATAGTAATATTCAACCTTATTTAAAAAAATTATAAAAAACCTATGTCTAGTAATACCACTGGTGAATAAAAAAAACATATATTTATTTATAAGCTTACATATTTTTTAAATTATTTGCGACATGCATTTCTAAATTACTAATCGTTAGTTATTGTTATTGTTCATGTTTTTTATGTCATTAGTGGGATAAATATATAAAAAGAGCAAGGTCGATAAGAAATATGTAATTGTGTCTACCCCAAAATGTGATATTGCATGACTGATTTAACTTTTTGCCATAAAAATTTAAATTGTTCGTTGCTTATAAGGATTCATAGGCTAACTTAATGTTCAAACTAATTGATATCAAAATGATCGAATGCTAAGTCATATCAAATATTTATCTAATGGTATTGTAGTAAACAACTACTATGAGGACTAATGCAAAGTCCAGTATCTACACACACACACAATATCTGATACACATCAAAGACCTTTTTTCAGAGAAATTTCCAGACACAGGCAGTTCCAAAATTATTAGGAATTGAGTAGCAGTGACAATAATTAAGATGCCGCATATTTTGTAGATTATATCTCAGCCACACTCAAGTCAAGTCCTCACGTTTTAGATATTTGAAAAATCAAGTTATTCTTATCGAGACTATTTATTTGAGTTTAAGTTTCTTGTGACGAAGTACTTATAAAAATATTTCGAACTTGGATCTGCATGAAAGTTTCTATTTAAAAAACTGAAAAACAGGTTTAAACTTTTTATTATAAATAAAACGACCAAAAGTTATAATAACATATTAATTGAATAGAAAATATAAACAAATTATTTGTATAATAGGTATTTATATTTTTTGTAAAGTTTCATCTTCAAATACATGTATGTCTTGTAGGCGTAAAATATTAATGCAAGGTAGAGTTAATTATAACAATGTAAAAATAGTGCTGTTATTTAAATTTAGGATATTTTTTAAAGATCTCTGGCCATATGTAAGATTTAACCTATGTCTTGCTAATTCTAACATCTTAAGCGCACAAGAAATATAATAAACCATAAGTAGGTAAATATAATAAGCATTTATTTTGTTGATTTTCAAAAATTTGGAGAACCGACTTAATAATATTAGATTTGATGATAGCACGATTATAATCTACTATTCAAAATACTTGGTCGTATATTAATACTACTATGCATTTAACATATGTATTATACTTGACATTTACTGTTTATATATTAAGCAAGTCAAATAGAAATACCTAAATAATTATTAATATTTTACTATAGGTATATAAATTCATTAAATACTTATAGCTAAGCTACTACTATAAAATTATTATGTAATAGGTATATTATTCTGTCGAAATGAAAAGTGATCTGTTGTTTCATTAGTTATGTATTGAAGCAGTAGAATCTGAATAAAAGTATACAGAGTGTCTCTGTTTTAAGTGCCTTAAATGACACATGCAATAGAAAAATTACTTTTAAGCAAAAAGTTTTATGTAAGAAATATCCAGAAACCCTTAATAAAAATGTACAAGGTGTAAAAGTTATAATAAAAACAAGTTTAAATTTTTTTATTTCTGAATTTTCAAATATATTCTAACCAAATTTTGCACAGGCGGTACATGGACCGAGGACCATAAAAGGGGATAATATTAAGTTTTTAATTCTACCAGTAGCAGATTTATGGGTAACCAGTGACATAAATTCAACAAAAAAAATGTGGGAAAAATATGAAGCATGCTAGGCCGGGCTAAAACAATTTCTTAACCTTTCCCAAAACTGCAATAAGATAGTAATAAGCAACTTGTTGTGTATTGCAAGGGTGTAAAGTACAATAATTACTGATTAACGCCAAAATGGAAGTAACTAACTTCATTAAAAAAAAACACATTTTGTTAAAGTACCGAAGTGTTCAAATTTGTGGTCGTTTTGTTCAATGCATAAATGGTTTCTACGAATAATACATTGCCTCATATGAACAAGTTGATCTGAAGTTATTGTCCTGGAGATATATCGAATGCGATGTTTTAAGCGTTGAAGTAGCGTCAAATAAATTCGACAGGTGTGAGACCTGGACCATACGATGACTATGGTACAAGCCTATCTAGTCCTATCCATCTATTACAGTAATTTGTATGAAATCAGTCCCTCATACCTCATACTAATGTCCAGGGCTTCCATCTAATTGAAAATACATTTGTCTTTCTTAAATTCAAAGGAAGACCATGCACAACGTCAAATAATTCATTTTTCAAGAACTCGAGGAAAAGCTTGTCTAAAAATTCTGTCTGGCAAAAAAAATGGTTTAAATATCTTTCAAAACGGAAATGAAAAAATAAAAACGTTTCTTTTATAACAACTTTCATTTCTTGTTTCTTTTTTATTAAAGGTTTTGGGATGTTTGATTATATGAAACTTTTTGCTCAAAATTAATTTTTCTACTACCTGTTTCATTTAAGGCACTTAAAACGGGACATCCTGTATACCTCTTTCTGAACTTCCTATGTTTACTGAAAATGCTTGCCTGTACCTAATTGATCAGTCTACATTTTTACTGCATTACTTCCAACACATTTGTTGTTATTATATTTCAATTCAAGTATAAGTATTTTTTTAAATGTTTCGAGTACAAAATTAATTATATATAATTTACATTGTGACCTAGTATAAGAGCAGTTACCAGAGAACATAATTATATATTTTATTTCATATTCAATTCCGACCTAAACATGTGTTCAATGAAATACTGTCGATTTACAAAGTGGTTTATACCAAGTCACAACTAGACATATAAATAAATAAGTAAAGCTATAATTTACGCATTTTATAAATCTGTGCATTTACATCTGGTAGCATATCCTTCAGCCTGTAGGCAGCAACCTGGCATAAAACACATCAAGAGAGCAGGCAGAATACGGTTTCTTGAAAATAAACGGCTGTAACGTGCCTTTAAATCATTTTTTAGGCTCCGCGCCACGTATGTAGAGGAAGCATATCTTTAAACTTTTTATATGTTGTGATGCTGATGATAATATAATTACATATGCTACATCTGCAGGAATGTGCCATGTCTATAATTCGATTCCCTCACCTTCGGGACCATTTTATTTGCATTACCAGATAACAATTTCAAAGAAACACGCAATTACTAATTGCGAGCTAAATTACCGATGTATTAATCACCGCAACGGTAGCTACAAATGAAGGTAAATAATGCACTAACTACCTGATTGCGTTCGTTCGTTTCGAGTGGGTTTTTAACACCACCCATTCGCCCATTATTTCATCATTTAAAGTAGTCACCATCAGTACAGGTTAAAGATTCTCTTCTTACTACGACCTAACCAATTTACATTTCGTGTCATCGTGTTTGTGATAAATTAGTCACTACAGTTATGAAATAGAATGTTTTCACATTGGTCACAACTACCTTCAAATGTCGTCGCTTAGGTATGTTAAAATGTAAGTAATTAATATTTGCAGTACATTTTATTCAAATTACTCTATTAAATAAGATCCACTTCTTATTTGTGGAAGGGCGAAATGGGCGGTGACTATTAGACGCCTTCATTATAGCCATCTTTCTTTATCGCACGGATTTCTATGACTTTCTTTATCGCTCTGACGTAACGGCCGATGAACCATGGGGACTTTCCGACACTGTATATAGCGACATATAGATTCAGGGCCGCCAAACGGTTTGGTAAAATTAGTTCTGGCAATGACAACCCTTGTCATAAGTTATTTCAGTGTAAAGTTTGAGTGTTTCTACAAAACAACCATAGTCCAATCGAGTTTCAACAAAATTGCCATTAGAAATAAACTTTCAACCGCTGCATAAACATGAAGTAACAATAAAATCAAATAAGTTACAATTTTCAAGAAAATTGACAAATTTTGTTCAAATACCAGAGAACCGAGAATATTATTTAAATTTGCAAGAAATCGCCCCAGTGGGAGAATATTCAGATGCATAAGATGAAGATAATTGCAGTGGCACTGAGGAAATTTAATAGATTCATTTTATATAGGGTGACTTAGTTTTTTGTGGTAAGTTTTAACAGTTGATAGAGAATCATTTTTTAATAAGAAAAGTTCCTATAAACGTAGGTCTTAGAACGCTTCGTTCGTGAGATATAGGGTGTTGAAAACTTTTTTAAGATTTCTTCTTAATATATTTAAAAGACCAACATATATTGAACTGGTATTTGGTATTAATAACACATTAGTTATGGTGAATAAAATAAAGATATCTGTTATCTATTTCACCCACCAGTGACGTGCCTGAGGTGGGTAACTGCCCCCTTAAAAAAAAATAATTCGTACGCCCGCGAATTTTTCTGGAAAATAACATCATTTCTAAATTTTTTAATCAATTCTGAACATAAAAAATATTAAAACCTTAAAATCTACGTTTTACATTATGCATATTAAGGCTAAATTCATTGCAAATGAGCTGCCTTACCACCTAGCAGTAATATAATCAAATAAATACCTTTCAGTTAGTGTACTTCCCTATAAATTGCAATACAACCACAAACTTCGCAAGCAAAAGAAAGGTATTANATGTCGTCGCTTAGGTATGTTAAAATGTAAGTAATTAATATTTGCAGTACATTTTATTCAAACTACTCACTAGAATGTTTCAATTTCTTAGATTCTTCAGGTTAAGCCTAAGTTATTTTTCAGTGAGTGGTTTAAGGAGGTATTTACATCTAGTTAATACAAAAATAAAGGCAATTTAGAGGATTCTTTTTTTTTCAAAGAGGATACAAAAATGCTAGGGATTTTTTGCTACATATTTACTAAGTATTTAAGAGAAAAAAATTGTAGGTGCAAAATACTGTGTAAGTCGTAAGTCGTAAATTTGATCTGAAATCGAAATTCAAAAAAGAAAAAAAAACGGCGGGCATACGAATTTTAGTCTCGATTTTTCAGTTTTTTATCTTGAAGGGAAAAATATAAAAAATATTTAGTTTCCTTATTTTGTTAGTATGTCCACCAATGAATTCAATTTACGCCCTTCCACAAATAAGATCCACTTCTTATTTGTGGAAGGGCGAAATGGGCGGTGACTATTAGACGCTTTCATTATAGCCATCTTTCTCTATCGCACGGATATCTATGACTTTCTTTATCGCTCTGACGTAACGGCCGATGAACCATGGGGACTTTTCGACACTGTATATAGCGACATATAGATTCAGGGCCGCCAAACGGTTTGGTAAAATTAGTTCTGTCAATGACAACCCTTGTCATAAGTTATTTCAGTGTAAAGTTTGAGTGTTTCTACAAAACAACCATAGTCCAATCGAGATTCAACAAAATTGCCATTAGAAATAAACTTTCAACCGCTGCATAAACATGAAGTAACAATAAAATCAAATAAGTTACAATTTTCAAGAAAATTGACAAATTTTGTTCAAATACCAGAGAACCGAGAATATTATTTAAATTTGCAAGAAATCGCCCCAGTGGGAGAATATTCAGATGCATAAGATGAAGATAATTGCAGTGGCACTGAGGAAATTTAATAGATTCATTTTATACAGGGTGACTTAGTTTTTTGTGGTAGGATTTTAACAGTTGATAGAGAATCATTTTTTAATAAGAAAAGTTCCTATAAACGTAGGTCTTAGAACGCTTCGTTTGTGAGATATCTCTAAAAGACCAACATATATTGAACACATTAGTTATGGTGAATAAAATAAAGATATCTGTTATCTATTTCACCCACCAGTGACGTGCCTGAGGTGGGTAACTGCCCCCTTAAAAAAAAATAATTCGTACGCCCGCGAATTTTTCTGGAAAATAACATCATTTCTAAATTTTTTAATCAATTCTGAACAAAACAGATCTCTTTCAATTTTTTATAAAATTAACGGGTTTTGCTTAAATTCATTTGGCATGAAACTGTTCCAACGATATTGGTACCCAATACATTTGTGAATTAATAAGAAAAATATGATGTGCTCTGAAAATCAACAAAAACGATTGAATGAATAATAACAGTTGATAGAGAATCATCTTTTAATAAGAAAAGTTCCTATAAACATAGGTCTTAAAACGCTTCGTTTGTGAGATATAGGGTGTAGAAAACAAACATTTTTAAGAATTTTTCTTAATATCTCTAAAAGACCAACATATATTGAACTGAAATTTGGTATTAATAACACATTAGTTATGGTGAATAAAATAAAGATCTCTGTTATCTATTTCACCCACCAGTGACGTGCCTGAGGTGGGTAACTGTCCTCTTAAAAAAAATAATTCGTACGCCCGTGAATTTTTCTGGAAAATAACATCATTTCTAAATTTTTTAATCAATTCTGAACATAAAAAATATTAAAACCTTAAAATCTACGTTTTACATTATGCATATTAAGGCTAAATTCATTGCAAATGAGCTGCCTTACCACCTAGCAGTAATATAATCAAATAAATACCTTTCAGTTAGTGTACTTCCCTATAAATTGCAATACAACCACAAACTTCGCAAGCAAAAGAAAGGTATTAAATTAAAAAAAAAAAAAAAACTAGTAGCCTACAAAATTACTGTTGGGAGTGTCTTATTATGTTCATGAGGCCAGTTGAGATGAACTGTGAAAGTATCTTATTTATGTAGTTACTTTCATATTGCATATCAAAACAAAGATAACATGAATTCGATTAAGTCGAGAGAAGAAAGAAAAAATGTAAATACTGAAATAATTAATATTAAACATGAGCGGTCCGAACGTTTTTTTTAATTATCAATTTAGCATCAATCAAATTTTTTGCAATAAGATTTGACGAGGGATAAGTTGTGACAGTTGTATAAATTAAACTTTTATGAATAAACCACAGTTTAAGGAATTTAATTTGAATTCAAATTGCTTTCCTTTTGAATTAAATGAAAACATTTTCCATGTAAACAAATCAATTTTACTTTATGCAACTTTTGTATAAATTTATAAGAATTATGGTTAATAATATTTCCATAATAAAAATAATTCTTCACAAGAAATTGCATAAAGCAATTTACAGGAATTTAACTATGTATTTGCTTGCTGTGGTTTTGAACTAATGACAGTGTTTCTTGCTACCATTGTTTCTTTTTCAGGTAGCTATTGGAACGTTCGGTACTTTACATACTTCTTTTTATACTGAAGTTAGTTATAATATTTTGCAGTATTGTACTTGATATTCCCATTACATCTAAAGAAATAAGTTTGCACTCACTTTTTAACATAATAATCTTTTTTCTACCAGCGTGCTTTAGATTGTAGCATCATGTGCATTAAAAATCTATCTTACTCCCCGTTTACACGGTATGGATCGGGTTATTTTGCTGAATCGATAAAAATGTTGAACGGCATAGTGGAGCTTAGTTTTGATTTTGTATGTTGTAACGATAGATCTTCAATTTGATTCATTTTAATTACCGTTTCGAATAAATCATCTTAAAAAGTACGAAAAAAGTACTTTATCTTTAGTTGCAAATGTTATTTTTTCGCAATCAATTACTAATTTATCTTTCTTAGTTGTTTCCACACAACATATACTTCTATTAAAAAATTATGCGGTCATATTGAAAGTAAACCTATTTAGCACGTTAAAAATTAAACTCTAGGCTTTTTTAATACTTTAATATACGTACAATACAAGTCCCGCTAGAATTAAGTTAATTAATTAAAGGGTTTGTGCAAACTTTAGAGCACAATTTAAATATATGGAACTTGGTACTTGAAGAGAATTGAATGAAAATGAATAAAAAGAAAACGAGAGTGATGATGATAGGAAATGAACAAGAAATCGTGAATATAAAAGTAGGAAATGAAAATATACAGCAAGTTGATGTTTTTCAGTACTAGGAGTAGAGTTAGAAAATAACGGAAAACAAGATGCGGAAATAAATAGAGAAGATAAGACAATTAAATTATATTATACAATGAGTACTAAGTTTATAGGGAAAAAAGAAATATAGCAGAAAACAAAACTAAATGTTTTTAAATCAATATATCGTCCAATCCTGACATTTGGCTGCGAATCATGGGTTCTATCGAAAACACAAAAAAGCAAGATACAAGCAATAGAAATGAAATACTTACGAAGAGTAAAGGGTATAACAAGGGAAGACAGAATAAGAAATGCTAAGGTAAGAGAGGATTTGAAAATACAGTCCATATTAGAATTCGTTGAAAAAAGACAGCTGAGCTGGTGGGGACACATATAAAGGATGGATAGTGCAGGACAGGTAAAAAAAATATGGCAAGCAAATACACATCAGAAAAGAGGAAGAGGACGACCGAGAACAACATGGGACCAAGTAATTGGAGAAATATTAAAGAAAAGAGGAAAGAAGTGGACAGAAACAAAGGAACTGTCAAGAAACAGGCAGGATTGGAGGAAATTTGTGTATAGTTAAGTGAAATTTCTACCTTCACCATAATGCGGTAAAAGGGTATTTTGATTATATATTGTGCAAACTTTATTATTTTACTGTTTAATTAAAAATAAAAAAATTAATCATATTTATTTGACCTTAAGAAATGACAATTTCAAATGAGTGTAATAAAATTCTTCTTGCTAGAGTGGCCCACTAGAAGCTAAAACACCACTATAACAATTTTCTGGGACGCACGATCCAAGTTTTTTAATATGAGGTCTATTCAGAAAATATTTAATCTCATTTAGTTATATTGTTATTTAAGTGTAAAATGTTTATCTAAGTGTTAATGACGACTGAAGGTGATCCTCGACCAGGAAGGTCNTATATGTTGGTCTTTTAGAGATATTAAGAAAAATTCTTAAAAAAATTTTGTTTTCAACACCCTATATCTCACAAACGAAGCGTTCTAAGACCTACTTTTATAGGAACTTTTTTTATTAAAAAATGATTATCTATCAACTGTTAAAATCCTTCTACAAAAAACTGACTCACCCTGTATAATAAAATTATCTGTTTTTAATGAAAAACATTGATTTTCGGGTTTTTTGTTATGCATCAATTAATTACAAAAACAAACAATGTCCTACAAAATTCGCTAATTAATTGTAAATTATTATTCATCAATGCCAATTTTTCTGATACCTACACAACTTTCAGTAAATAATTTCCGAATAATTAAGCGCTAACTTGAGCAAAATCAAAATGACAATCTCTTGAAAATAAGGAAGTTATAAGATTTCTATAATTATCTCAAATTCAAGAAAACGGACTAAGATTGTTTTTGCCAAAAGCTCCTCAATTGTACATTAAAAAATATAAAACCTTATAATCTACGTTTTACATTATGCATATTAAGGCTAAATTCATTGCAAATGAGCTGCCTTACCACCTAGCAGTAATATAATCAAATAAATACCTTTCAGTTAGTGTACTTCCCTATAAATTGCAATACAACCACAAACTTCGCAAGCAAAAGAAAGGTATTAAATTAAAAAAAAAAAAAAACTAGTAGCCTACAAAATTACTGTTGGGAGTGTCTTATTATGTTCATGAGGCCAGTTGAGATGAACTGTGAAAGTATCTTATTTATGTAGTTACTTTCATATTGCATATCAAAACAAAGATAACATGAATTCGATTAAGTCGAGAGAAGAAAGAAAAAATGTAAATACTGAAATAATTAATATTAAACATGAGCGGTCCGAACGTTTTTTTTAATTATCAATTTAGCATCAATCAAATTTTTTGCAATAAGATTTGACGAGGGATAAGTTGTGACAGTTGTATAAATTAAACTTTTATGAATAAACCACAGTTTAAGGAATTTAATTTGAATTCAAATTGCTTTCCTTTTGAATTAAATGAAAACATTTTCCATGTAAACAAATCAATTTTACTTTATGCAACTTTTGTATAAATTTATAAGAATTATGGTTAATAATATTTCCATAATAAAAATAATTCTTCACAAGAAATTGCATAAAGCAATTTACAGGAATTTAACTATGTATTTGCTTGCTGTGGTTTTGAACTAATGACAGTGTTTCTTGCTACCATTGTTTCTTTTTCAGGTAGCTATTGGAACGTTCGGTACTTTACATACTTCTTTTTATACTGAAGTTAGTTATAATATTTTGCAGTATTGTACTTGATATTCCCATTACATCTAAAGAAATAAGTTTGCACTCACTTTTTAACATAATAATCTTTTTTCTACCAGCGTGCTTTAGATTGTAGCATCATGTGCATTAAAAATCTATCTTACTCCCCGTTTACACGGTATGGATCGGGTTATTTTGCTGAATCGATAAAAATGTTGAACGGCATAGTGGAGCTTAGTTTTGATTTTGTATGTTGTAACGATAGATCTTCAATTTGATTCATTTTAATTACCGTTTCGAATAAATCATCTTAAAAAGTACGAAAAAAGTACTTTATCTTTAGTTGCAAATGTTATTTTTTCGCAATCAATTACTAATTTATCTTTCTTAGTTGTTTCCACACAACATATACTTCTATTAAAAAATTATGCGGTCATATTGAAAGTAAACCTATTTAGCACGTTAAAAATTAAACTCTAGGCTTTTTTAATACTTTAATATACGTACAATACAAGTCCCGCTAGAATTAAGTTAATTAATTAAAGGGTTTGTGCAAACTTTAGAGCACAATTTAAATATATGGAACTTGGTACTTGAAGAGAATTGAATGAAAATGAATAAAAAGAAAACGAGAGTGATGATGATAGGAAATGAACAAGAAATCGTGAATATAAAAGTAGGAAATGAAAATATACAGCAAGTTGATGTTTTTCAGTACTAGGAGTAGAGTTAGAAAATAACGGAAAACAAGATGCGGAAATAAATAGAGAAGATAAGACAATTAAATTATATTATACAATGAGTACTAAGTTTATAGGGAAAAAAGAAATATAGCAGAAAACAAAACTAAATGTTTTTAAATCAATATATCGTCCAATCCTGACATTTGGCTGCGAATCATGGGTTCTATCGAAAACACAAAAAAGCAAGATACAAGCAATAGAAATGAAATACTTACGAAGAGTAAAGGGTATAACAAGGGAAGACAGAATAAGAAATGCTAAGGTAAGAGAGGATTTGAAAATACAGTCCATATTAGAATTCGTTGAAAAAAGACAGCTGAGCTGGTGGGGACACATATAAAGGATGGATAGTGCAGGACGGGTAAAAAAAATATGGCAAGCAAATACACATCAGAAAAGAGGAAGAGAACGAAGAAACAGGCAGGATTGGAGGAAATTTGTGTATAGTTAAGTGAAATTTCTACCTTCACCATAATGCGGTAAAAGGGTATTTTGATTATATATTGTGCAAACTTTATTATTTTACTGTTTAATTAAAAATAAAAAAATTAATCATATTTATTTGACCTTAAGAAATGACAATTTCAAATGAGTGTAATAAAATTCTTCTTGCTAGAGTGGCCCACTAGAAGCTAAAACACCACTATAACAATTTTCTGGGACGCACGATCCAAGTTTTTTAATATGAGGTCTATTCAGAAAATATTTAATCTCATTTAGTTATATTGTTATTTAAGTGTAAAATGTTTATCTAAGTGTTAATGACGACTGAAGGTGATCCTCGACCAGGAAGGTCTTTGACTTCAACTGATGACTCCACGTTCAGAAAGCCAAAGATCTGGGGCGTGCAAATCGCCGATTAAGTGTCAGAAAAATTGCAGAAGGGGTTAGCATCTTAATTAGGTCATGCCATGAAAGTTTCACTAAAAAATTGAACTTTCATCGAGTTGCAACAAAAGAGTGACTCCAAAAATCGCCCATTCGTTAAAAATTTTGTGATAAGTTATTGTATATCATTAGAACGTGTTACTGAGAAAGTTTCAAGATGGGTTCAGCTTTGCTTTTGGAGATATGAGTGATACATGTCATAATACTCGTGATCTTATGTATGATTCACTGTTTTTTAGATGGCTTATCATCAAGGTCAAGGTGGTTACTTAGGTTTTTGGGGTTGCTGATTATGAATCTGAAGTCAGAATTTCAAAATTCAAGATGGCGGATCCAATATGACGGACAAAATTTTTGAAATTGAACCAAATTCGACCAAATTGGGTATACAGGGGTTTTCGGGGTCGCTGATTACGAATTCGAGATCAGATTTGCAAAATTCAAAATGGTGGATCCAAGCTAACGGTAAAAAAAACATGAATTTTTGATTTTTTAAATTTTGATCGTGTGAATAATCTAATGGCGATGAAACATTCATGGAAATGATCATAACGGTATATAAAAGCTTGGTTTACGGCTACAACATTGAGACAAAAGTTTAATCATCACAATAGATTGACAAAGGATCTCCATGCCCCAATGAAGCACGTTAGTCTCGATCCAAAGTGACTGTTTTTTCGACTTTAATGGAATTGTGCATTTTGAATTCTTTCCTCTAGATGATACATGAACCGTGTGTACTATCAGGGCGTTTTAAAACGGTTACGTGAAAAAATCTGCAAAAAGAGACCAGAGTTGTGGCGAGACAACTCATGGTTCTTGCACCATGACGATGCACCCGCACATTAAGCTTTGCCAGTTCTTCTGTTTTGAGCCAAAAATCAGATTACTGTCCTCCCTCACCTCCTTATTCATCAGACCTGGAAGAAATTTTTGGGAATCTTGAAAACATAAAAACAATTAATTGGTGTAATTAAACAAGTGATAAACATGTCAATATTCCTTAATTAATCGAACTTTTGTACATCAAGCTGGAGATTTTGATAATTTTTTTCTCGGAAATGGTTGAGTTTAGGACCCATGTCTTAAAAGGATTTTTTGTTTATTTTAATGTATTCTATCGTCTGTTAAAATTAAGGCAGTCAAATTTCTAACACCCTGTATAAAAACAGACTAGCATAAATACGAATCAAGATGACTCTTGCCGGTATCTAGATCTTGATGCACAAACAAGAAATATGGTATTAATATGACCTACGGCGTAATAATATCACTGATGAAGTAACATGTTGAGGAATATAAAAAGAATTAGATTTTTATTAATAAAATATTCACTACTTCGTAAAAATGTAATGAAAATAAATATACTAATATTATGAAAATAAAGTAGTAATTAAATCTATACATTTTCAATGGAAATTTTACTAGAAGTTCTACATTTATTGCAGTGGAGCCTGCTATGATTTCTTTAGAAGAAATATTTAGGAAATTCGTTTAATTAAAAGTTTGGCTAAGATGTCTTAATCAGCATTATATGTATGTCAAGTTTCATCAATTTATAATGCAGAATATAGTTTTTAAAAGTGTCTTGAAATTTTAAATGTATTAAGATTTTGTTGTACAAGTATCTGAAAGGCGTTGAAAATGCCTAAAAATGAAAAATTTAAAATCAGCCGTTTATTGACACTGAAATAATAAGGAAGTTTGCATATGGACTTAAAATTATTACAATATTCCTAGAGTTATGATAATATTCCATTCATATACTCTACTATTTCCTAATCATAATCAGCAGGTTCAGTAATTGTCTTACCTTCCATGTTTTACAAAAATAAATAAAATATAGGATATTTCAGAAGAACATAAATTCTAAGCGCAACAGAGTATTAAAAAAATTAGGTATTTGCCATATGAATCATGGATTCCTTTTTCAGAATACAAGCAGTTAAAGTTAACGATTTGAAAGTTTTCGAAGACTTTAATGGCTTTTCAAAACATATGCTAAAAATTCACGATATATTGACTAATTTTGGAAGATATTCATTAGCAACATTCGTTTTAAAATAGAAGAAATCGTCTTATTTTTTTATGTTCTATCACCACTAGAAATTAGGTAGCTACCTACGTTTTTCTGAAACACCCTATCAATGGATTCGTACAGTATTACAACATTCAATTAATCATTTTGAAATTCTAAACGGTATTCTACATTTCTTAAATTTATTTATTTAAAACATTTACCGATCTGTTCGTTAATGATGGCTATTCAAAATAACTAGTCCATTTTCCGTTCATGGAGTAACCTCTAATTCTCTCGTGGCCGAGCATAAGCACTCTAGGAAGTAGTGCGCTGCCCAAGGCCTGTCAGTGCTATCCGACCACTAGACCATCCCAGTTCTCGGGGCGATTTGTCCGTTCTCATTTTTGAAGCATCCATCGCCGATAATTTATGATTTTATATTTAAACGAGGAGGATGTACTATTATTAATTTGCGATTTCCCTCTGTAAAAAAAATTGCCGTATGATCCAAATACAAGCAGGCTAATTTTTAATTCCAATCGTCGTAGAATTTTTGGTGAAAGGTACGTAACAAAATGTTGTTAATCAAAGTCGAGTTGCCTTATAAGAGACAAGTGGTTTCATTTAGTGGAACATCCGAGTCAGTGTCACTGGCCAATTAAAAGTGTAGATTTGGATTAGTACGTTTAATTTATGAATTCGGATTAGAAAAGCGTATTTTAGAAAATAGTTTTCGTGTTCAATATTTGTTTGTCATATTAGTTTGGTTTATTTAAACAGCATTCAACTAGGTCAATCAATCAGAAGAATTGGAACATTCCATTTCTGTCAAATTGTTTCAGTTTTTGATATCTTTAACACACAGTGTGTTCCCGCATTATGGCCCAAACACACACACATCGCTGGGCGTTGAAGATCGTTGTAATAAATCAGCATGTGGAAATCCAAAGGGAGAAACACCATCTTCACTGTAAACTTCAGAATTTTAAAAAACGTCTTTGAATTCATTCTAAGCTATCTGCGTGTGCATTAAAGTGAGGGGACCTTATAATAGAACAGTTCTAGTTTAGTTGAATGTTGAACAATAATTTAATAACATACCTGCGCATTATGAATGAAAAAACCTAATTTATTGAATCCCTTTGTAGTAATGTTATGAATATATTTCGCAAAAGATAACCTGCTGTCAAAAGTTATTCCAAGATCACGAAATGAAAGTGACTTAGCAAGAACAAAAAAATTCAATTACCAGTCAAATAGAGTAAGATTATTCTTAACAGTAAACGGATAAACATTGTACTTGTTTATATTTAACTGTAATCTGTTGAGGGTACACCATATATTCACACTATTTAGGGAATTTTATAGTTCACCACAGTCATTTAAGCAATTAATTCTTTTAAGGGTGTTCATATCATCAGCACAATATTTATAAACATATTGAAAAGCAATAGTCCCAGAACCGAGCCCTGAGGCACACCTTATGGGAGTATAATTGATCCGATTGCTGCCCACAAAATTCAACGGGCTGATAATGATTACTTATACTGTTACTTTCTAATATTATTAGACGGAATTCAAAATTTATTGTTGTTGAAACAATCAATGAAGAATGAAATTAAAGATTTTTGCCTCAATGTTCTCAAAGATAAGTAAAACATATGGAAATTGAACACCGGTCAATTTTTATGAAACGTTGTATTTTGATAGTCCTCATCATGCTGATTAGAAGTTTCAATGGGCACGAAGCCCTACAACCCCTTCCAACCCCCCAAAACCAACCCCAAAGATCAGGGTAATGAACTTGACAGATTACAGGTCAATTGGGTTACCGTGATATTTTACTACTGTAGTCGAACCTACAAACACCTATACCATAATTAGGCTTAAGAATATCAATGGGCACTGAGCCCTACAACCCCCACCAACCCCCCAAAACCACATCCAAAAGTCAGAGGGATGCACTTGACAGATCATCGGTCAATAAAACTACCGAAATATTTTACTACTGCAGTTGAACCTTCCGAATTTCCCCAATATTGTTCTGGAATGCTGATTTCAAGTCTGTTGACATTTATTGGCGTATAATGCAAGGAAAAATTAATTTCTACAAACAGTTCTAAAGCTACTACCAATATAAGCTAAAAATTTCGTTCCTGAAATACCCAGTTTTGATTTACGAATAACAGTTGGAGAGGGAAAAGTTTGTTCGGACTTTTCCCTTCAAAATTAAAGTAATTAAAGTTATTTTGCAGAAAGAATTGAATTATATAACAATTTACAAACATTTATATGCATAACATCAACGATTTTATAAGAACTTGACTTATTTTGAAAAATAATTTTGCATACGTTCATTTTGAAGAAAATGTGTTTTCCAGCACCATAAAAGGTAACGTATGATCCGAAAAAAATTCATACATCACTTTTCGCTGTCTGATATGAAACATCCTGTATATGACTTCATTTAATGAGAATGAGAAAAAAATTTTAGAATTAATATGATAATTCATGAGTCTTACTAAAGAAATGTTTTGGAGCTAACTTCGACTTTAGGATGGCAAAATAGTTCGTTCCATATCTTTCTTTATTGAACTATATTAATTTATAGTTGGTGTGACTAATGAACCTCGTTGGCGATCTGTAAGGCAATAGCGATAGAATCCGGGCATTTTGCAAATTACGTGCAGTTATAGAACATGTAGAGCATGAGGTGTGGACCACCACAGAGATGCGACCTATTGGACTCGGGAGCGGCCTTTCCGTTCTTTCACCAGTGAAAGATGCAAACACGTTCATATGCACTTCATAAATGCTTTCAGCTAAATAAATGTGATGTGTTTATGGTGCGTGTCTACTATGTGGCAGTTATTATGTTTGTTTTATATCTATTTAATGGAAAATGTGGACGTGAATGAATGTAATGTTCGGTTTTATGCACATGACCTATTTCTGGATTTTTAACAGAATACACTTGAGTCACAATATTGTTTATGACATAAATCTATATCTAACTTGAAAGATTTTAGTCCTATTAAATTCCTAAAAGCGCAGTAAGAAGTTTAGAGGATATACAGGGTGTTTCTGAAATAAGTTGAGATCCTTGAAAAGGGTAATAGTGGGCAGGAAATTGAACAACTTTTATTAAGCAGCTGATGGTCTAAAATATTACGTTTTAAATTAAAAAAAAATGACATGAGGATTTAAACAAATTTAAAGCAGTCCCTGGTGCGGCAGCCAGCTGTACCTTTGATATAAAAGTTGCCGCGCGCCGCAGAGAGCAAGCGCTGACACTGGTTTTGACGGTTTAAATTTTGCGTTTGAAAATGCTGAAATTTATTCAAACATCGTTTAAAAGTAATAAAAATTAAATGAATTACTTACCAATAGACAATTTGTCTGTTTGGAATGAATAAATAAATAAATATATTCTACAAAAATTGTTCAAAGTTGTTTCCATATACCAATAAACATGCTTCCAAACGACGGTCAAAATTAGTCCACATACGTGCAAATTCACCCGCTGAATCCGAATCTAAAGTCAGAATTCTCGAATTGGTTCATGTTTTGTCCCCGACATCAAGAAACTTCTGTAGAAAACAGTTTACGGAGATTTCCAATCAACTTCAGTATTCAGTGATTGGAAAAATATTGGAGTTTATGATCTCTTTTTTTTTCAATAATAATAATAATGCAATAGAATCCTCTTCATCTATTTGGGTTTGTCCGTTTAGCTACTATGATAGAAGAGTGCACCTTGCTTCTTGCTTCTTATGGTTATCGGACCGAAAAATATAGTCATATTTTCATTTATTTCAAAATGGTTATTAGAAGTATAAAACAAATTAGGTATATATTACGAATTATCAAGTCAAATTATCAGGATAAAACTATGTTATTTAAAATTAAATTTTTCAAATTTTAGTTCTGGTCAAAAATATAAGGTATATCATAAACTTTTTAAGTAGCATACAAAAATCTGATATTTCGCCAGAAAGTATACGCATTCACTTTAAAGTAGTTATATGTCTCATGTTTCACGTAGCTACGAAAACTGGCAACGTCGCACAGAGCGACGCTGTGTGTGACAGAGAGAGATTGATGGAAGCTTATATTTACTGAGCACAAGGTCAATGATGTTAAAAATAGTGAATGAATTACTATCGTTTATTATGTTTTAAACAAATTTTGCAGGAATCACCCTACTAATGGCTCATAACGCATCATTTGACCAGATTCTTAATTAGAGATACATTACATATAATGAAATATTCGTTGATAAGTGAATTTTTGCAAGTTATTTATGGATTTTGTGACATATTAAAACTATTTAGAGCAAAATTCCTGATAGAAAAGGAAGAGGAATGTTGCCTATATCAAAATTATCCCAAGATTTTTTGCACTTTGAAGTTGATAGCGAAAATTTTCACGAAGCAACGTATGATGTTATTATTTTACAAAAGTTAGGAAACGAAAATTCGGGAATGAATGCTAAAAGTTTTAAAGAATCAATAAAAGGTGCAAGCAATATATGTACAAATAAGAATACTACTAAATCAGAAAAAAAAATAGTATATAAGAAAAATATTTGACGAAAATTTGAATCTTTCAAGGTCAAATTTCAGATTACGTGATAAGAAAATTTGTTGTCTTAAATATTTATTACGAAACTTTGAAAGATAGGTACATATAAAAATGAAGGAGAAGAATCCGTGATTAGATTAGGTACTACCAAAAATGAAAGTACTTAAAAAGTGTCCAATAGTATCTCATTTACTTGCAAAAGTTACTTATTTATTTGTAATTTATAAGACTTGTTTGTGTAATCTACATATTTCAAGCATGTTGCGTCCGTGACTGAGCGGTTAGCTTTTTTAAAAGAACTTTATTTCTCGCAACAAATAATTTCTTTATTTCACTATTTTTACACTTTGGGAGTTTTACTTTTGAACTTTGATTTTTTATATTTAAATAACTAATTTAATGACACGAAGTTGTGTAGCGATGCGACAACGAACTAAGGTGTACTATTCCAATGACACGAAGTACTGCAACAATGCTACGACAAACTAAGGTGATTTTGCTTTGTTACAAGGGCTATTTATAAGTTATTTAGTCTTAAGTCAGCAAAAGCTGATGGGATGCAATTAAGTTTCTTAGAAGTCCTTGGTAACTTGACAATACCCCTTTGTTCTAGTGCTTATCTTTATACAATACAATGTTGCATCCTTACTTGAAATTATCCTAAGTCCGAAATGAACACAGTTGAATTTTCATATAACATGCATGTAAACAGCTGTTTTCATAATAATGAGAAAAAAAATAATAATGAATTTTGTAATGATGTTTATTGTTTGATTTATTTTATTAGTTCCTTTAAACGAAAAACGCAAACTGAAACGAAAAAGGTTTTAGTTCAAAACTTTATACGTAGAATGTCATTGCGCGAGCAAACTTACCTTTCTTCAATGTGTGACGTTACCGCGTTTATGTGAGTAATCATACGAAAAACTTAAAAAAGTTTGAGTATTAATATCTTAATCCTAACTGGTTAATCCTTCCCAGATTGTTATATAATAACGTATTTCTACACAAATTAGTCTTGTCTAAAGTCTGAGCAGTTTCTTGAGTGGGGTTTTAGCTACGCCAACTTTTTCATCGTAACAACATTTCCTGAAGCGGCGCCATTAAGCCTCTGCTGAACATATCGAAAGGTAGTCAACTTTCATTAAGCATAACTCAGAAAACTATATGGTACCTAAAATACGCTGAAATTTTGTAAAAGTAGGTATCTACATAATTAATTTTGTTGAAAGAGTCCTGGTTATCTTGAATAGTGTTAATTTAGGTGATACTACCTTAACCACAGCTTATTCGTACGAAATCTGGCGTGTTTGACAGTACGTGATCTCATAATACATACCGACAATAACTCTAAACTCTAGCCTAACTCATTTTTTCGTTATTCCCTATTACTATTTTGGCTTATCTGTATATCTG
This sequence comes from Anoplophora glabripennis, assembly GCF_000390285.2. Taxonomy (NCBI): domain Eukaryota; kingdom Metazoa; phylum Arthropoda; class Insecta; order Coleoptera; family Cerambycidae; genus Anoplophora; species Anoplophora glabripennis. Next base: position 514,176 of record NW_019416246.1, read on the forward strand.
AAAATTACAAACGCATATCACCGGAGAAAGTATGATTCCTTTTCTAATCTTATCACATCAAAAAAAGACTTCGACATTCTTCAATACTCTTGACTACGACAATCTGACGTTCTGCATGTTTTCAATTCGTCCAGAGTCTAATAACCCGAGCAATGCCTTGTTAAGAAGAAGCCTTCAGCAATATCCGAGTCGCACGTAAGTGTATCAACTTTCTCCATTGGAGGATAAATTTATACGCGACGTATACAATTTCAACTGGATCATGCCATCACTGAAAAACCTCTCTGAAGTGCTAAAACACGACCATTGTGGTTGCTCTTGCTCATTGTTAACTCGGGAACCGGAGTTAATAATACCACGTTCAAGTGAATCTTGAATGAGCCGGCTCACTCTCACTTAATCAAAAGTGAGAAGGTTATTCTCATTATTAAAAATAGCATAAATATGTATGCCGTGTATACACTTCTTTATTATATTAACAATTCTTAGAAATCACACGTGTACTATGCGGGATGTTGTGAAAATTGTATTTTAGACGTACATAAGTTATTTAAGTAACTAGGAGTAATTCCTATGAAGTATTTTTTTAAACCGAAAAAAAAAATACAATACATAGAATAAAAAAGATACCACTCTAGAACCTGTCTCATAAATTTGTATATTGAAAGACGATTTTTCTGAAAATTTTTCGAAAAAGAAATGCCGCTCTTTTTCAAAAAGCACTTTTTTTGGTTTAAAAATAAATTATTATATTTTTCGATCTTGCTCAGAAAAAATAGTGTTAGTGAGCAGGTCCACAAAGTTATGAGTTTTATTGTTATTAATATTATATTTGTTTAGGAGCAAAAGTACATAGGAAAAATATCACGAATAAAGAATAAATAAACAATAATAAGAAAAATAAGAACAAATAAATTTTATGGAAAAAAACTGCCCTTGTAAACATACTGCTTGTGTGAAATATATAAAAACTTAGTTCTAACATAGACAACATAACATACAGGATGTTCTTTATTAAGAAATGCCTTGAAATATAACAGATAATTTTATCTTTAGAACGCAATAATATTCTGTCATTCAAGAAACACATAATAGCTAACCTTTTTACAACATTTAATATATATACTACCTAACCATCTTAGCTCTCTTAACCTCAACGAATGATAAAAAAATTGAGTTAAAATTAAATATCTTGGGAAATTATTCGGCTTGATTAAAGAAGAAAAAATTATTTTATATGAAAGTAAAGTATCTCTATCATATACAAGATATTAAAAGATTATATTAGAAAGTATTATGAGGAATTAAAATATATGTCCATGTACCAAATTTGGAAGCAGTTTTGAGGTAAAGTGCCCTTTTTATCTCTCAAATGGAAAAAAATGTAGTTTAGAATTAAAATTTGTACCTACGTGCCAAATTTGGTGACAATCAGATCTCAATTTATAATTGTCTGGCATAAGGATGTAACTGTAAAATTATATTCTTTATAAATTGTTCGATATCTTATATCGTACGAAAATGGCATAATATTGCAAAAATAAAAATATATTGTAAATAATTTTTTTATGGAATAATATTAGTTATATATTTCGAAACCGACATCATTATACCATTGAATTCTAAGGATAAAATTAGTTACTACATTTCTAATAATTCTGAGTAGGGTTTACCCTGTATATGTTTGTTCACTTAAACTTGAAACATTTTTGTACTTTTGAATATAAACAGATTTTTTCCAATAAATTCCAAAAAAACAAAAACGTTTTCTCTCTTTTCAACTTCATCCATAAGCACACTGACACTAAAAATATATTCTTTATTCGAATAATGTTCCATTAGTGTATCTTTCATACCTATTTGTATATTTTGAAAACCAAAAATTTCCGAATTCATATACATACATTATATCTTATTATTTTAAGCATTATTTAAAGTACTATTTACTAAAGAAGTTTGTTACGCCATTCCAAAAACGCCTTGAGTAATACATTCTAACAGTTTTTACTATTTTAAGAATAAACTGTTACCTTAGCCATTACCATATAATAGTGTATCCTATTCTTATAGAACCATATTTAGCTATTTTGTCATGTACATTATGTTATTTACTGAGACGTAATTAAACAATTTCAAAATTTTTCATAAATTGTTACTTATACCACTTTCTTTGTCGTCTTTCAGTTTTAATAAATTATATTTGTAGAGAACAAAATCTGTGTGGGCTAAAGTATCACAGGTCCACCTCTTCACCTTAATATATTACAGCTAGACCGAAATACCTAAATACATATGTGTGGAAATGTTTCTCACAGAGGTCTATTTTTTGATTTCGAAATTATGAGAAATTTTTCAGCGAATAAACTTATGTTTGTAAATTCGTCAATCATAAAAAACTAAAACAGATATATTGACGAAAAAATTATTACAAGTAGAAATTATTTAAAAAATGCGTCTCATGTGTGTTACAGGTCATTAATATTTAAGAACTTTAAGAACTCGCTTACTTGAGTATTGGTATATGATACTACTCAAAACTGCAATATTTTTAAGTGCCGCTTTTCAAAAAATCTTACCAATAACACTACGGTTCTTGGCTTGCTGCACCTTTATCTTAAATTTTGAAAATAGATTTTGCAAGAAAAAATTTGTATAAATTATTCGTGCAAAAGTGAGGAGCAGACTTGCAAAATTTTTGTTCGTTAGGTACTGAAAATTTTCAAACGAGGTAAAAATGTTTTGCGCAAATAATACCATAAGATGTGATGTTCATTTAAAACAAGAACAATAATAAAATAATAATAAATAATAAAATAAAAATAGTAGAAAAAATAATCAAAATGAGATAATTAATGTACATGTTAAAAAAGTCCCAAACAGTTACGAGACTTGAAGAAACAATTAGACAAACTGCATTTTGTAAGTTTCAAATTTGCTTGAATGAAGGGGTTACCAAGTTTCCTTCAATCCTGTATTAAGGCCCGTATTCATAGTCGTTCCTTGAGGAACAAGGATCCCTTATTGCGTATTCCTTGTGGTATGCGGAATACGGAATAAGGGATCCTTGTTCCTCAAGGAACGACTATGAATATGGGCCTAAATGATGTTTAGGGTTAGGGGAACAAATGTGATACAGTAATTTTAAGGCTTTCACGGTCGTGCTGATATTTAAAGTACTATAGTTTTTCGGGCTATTATGCCGTGGCCTGTGAAACTGTTTGTTGTTCTCAGGTTACGCTCTGTGGGGGTTGCCCGTTATCAACCTCACATCAAATGCTTTCAAATGTTTAATATTTAAAGTACTATAGTTTTTCGGGCTATTATGCCGTGGCCTGTGAAACTGTTTGTTGTTCTCGGGTTACGCTCTGTGGGGGGTTGCCCGTTATCAACCTCACATCCAATGCTTTCAAATGTTTCGCCATTCTTTCGGCATCTTCAGTGAAGAATGACGAAATATTTGGAAGCATTGGATGCGATTAGTTATAGAGGCTACTAGGGAACGTCTCAGAGAAATACCATTGTCTGAAGATCAGTTCCGTCCGTGGCGCTTTAGAACCAACACGAACCGAAATGCAAATCACAAAAATTTCAGGTTTTTGTGAAACCTTGAAATACAATCGCTCAGATAAGTAAAGTTCAATAATAACACAGGCCCACAAACAGAAATCGAAAGTCTTTTTTTCCCATATTAGGTGACCTTTATGTATTCGGATGTAAAATTTTCCGCTCTTTCAGAATCCGGGGTCAAAAAAATTGTATCATTCGAGTTAATGTGTTTGACCTTCATTTGACCTTGGTCTTATGAACACCGGAGATGTGATCAGGGACCCCAAAAATATAGAGGTCAACTGGTTCGAGACCCATTCCTAGCTAAGATATCAGCCGTGAGATCAAAAGAAGGATTTGACCTCTAGATGATCTACAAATGATCTTCAGAGGTAGGTTCGACTAAAAGGTCGAAGCGTATTCGGACGTAAAATGTTTCACTCTTTCAAAATCTAGGATCAAAAAATTGTATCATTCGATTTAATGTATTTGACCTTCATTTGACCTTCATCTAGAAGTGATGGGGTCATATGGACACCGGGATCGTGATCAGTGACTCCAAAAACATAGAGGCCACTTAGTCTGGGAAAAAGGACTTTTCGATTTCTGTGGGCCTGTGTAATTTAACTTTATCAAACTTCTCCTGTTCTATAAGGAATAGAAAAAGGATCTCACTATTCTAATTTTGATGGTGTACACACTCTCAATTTTTTTTGATAATCTCTGGATCAACCTGTATAGGGTTATTCACATAACTTCCTTATCTCTTCATCTTTGTTGCTTTCGTAGTTAGAAAAAAATATTTTGTATTAAAGTTGGAGGAAATTGTCTTGTGATTTCAAAATTGAAATGTGGAAATTAGAAAGGGCCTAAATGCCATTTTCCCCAAAATGTAGTTTTTGGCATAGAAATGTTCTAAATACCATGCTTTATGTCCTATGAAAGGTTCCAAGTGCTAATACTAATATTTAAAGTTTTTGGAGCTCCTCATAGATATCGGTATTTGTATGTGTGCAAGCGTTTTTCCAAGAAAGGTCCTATGTCCAACTGTATGTCCGTTTGTATCAGATGTCTGCACGTGTCTCATCAAAAGCTTGTTTTCCGTTTTGCACTAAACACATGTACTTAAACGTTTACTAAATAAATTTTTGACTTCTATTCAGTTTTGCTTGATTATCTCAACAGTTTGTTTTTGGTACTTAGGCCCTTTTTAATTTCCACTCTTCAATTGTAATTAGGAAAACATCTGAATGTTGCATTTCGGAGCCACAAGCTAAATGCATTGTGTCCAACAAGATTGTTAATACATAAAAGAAAAAGTAGTGGCTCTAAGTTCGAACCTTGTGGTACTCCTGATGTTGTATAACATTTTTGGATTCATAAACCTTTTAGTAAGCATATAATTGTTTAGATGTTAAATAGTATTTCATCTGATAAAAAGAGCATTTAATCTGAATTACAAAAGCTTACTCAATAAAATACGAGTATTATAATCAATGCGGCTTTCGAGGAATCTTTAAAAATCGTATCGATTTGACCATTCGCATCCAAAACTTCAAACACATATTGAGTGAAATAAACTACAGTATTTTTTATTCTTTATTAAGGTATTAATATAAGCTAAGTCAAACGAATTCTATCATTCTATTCTTCGACACCAGTAGTCAAGGTATGCAAAAGTCAGGATTGATAGCTGCTGGTACTGTGGTAAACAACTATTCTGTGGGCTATAACCCCATCTATTATTGGATTACATCATGAAAATACTCATTAAACTCTCAGTAAAAAATACCTTAATTATTCAGAATAAAAATGAAATGTTTAAATAATTAATAGAAGAACATATACCCGATATATTTACATTCCCAAATATAATGCAATTGTTCTGAAAAACATATTCTTGCTAGAGTAGTAGCGGTAGATCTTTTTTTCAAGAAACCGTGTTGATATTCAGATATTTATCACTTTACTGCAGTGAAAAACGGCGTAACAAAACAATTGGTGGATACCACAGCCCCACAAAAAAAAGTATCGGATCTGGTATTCAGACCCATGTATTTCCATGTATTTTTTCCGCTGAATCCGAATCTGCCTTCAGATTTGGCCCAACAGGTCTGAGTTTTCGGAAACATTCATGTATTTTTTCCCTGAATCCGAATCTGCCTTCAGATTTGGCCCAACAGGTCTGAGTTTTCGGAAACATTCAAAAAACAAGTCAAAATTCACAAAAACCGTAATTTACGATCAAAGCAAATTAATCTACCACCTCACTAGACATATAATTTTTCACTCGTTTAATTCCAATTTATCATCATAGAGTCAGAGAAGCTGGTCCAATTTAATTGAAAAACAGAAAATAGATCAAAATACTTCTTAAAAACGCCATTTTCATGGCATAATTCGTGTTGCAGAGTTCTAGATCCATCTTTTTATCCACCCACCCATTTATGAATTCATACATCTTTCTATCTAGTCGTTCATATATGAATACGCATATTTATCCATCCACCTATACCACCTATAAAACCCACCCATCCACCATCTAGTTTTTGTGCTGAGAGATGAGATAACAGCCTAGAAGATTGAGAATGCAATAAAACTTGTAGATTACTCTACTTTCTAAACAAAAGAAAACGATATCTACAAATCATTCTTATTTTTGTTGTTATAACATGTTCTCTTTTCTTCAAAGGATCTATGTAAAGGGTTACGTTTTCATTTAGTCCCTCTATTTTTCGTTTCGTTTTTTATAGTTTTCTCCAGGAAAAAATGGCATTGCAAAGTCTTTATAAAAAATGAGGGTGTTTTTACTGAACTGGAAGTTTACTTGTTCTTAATTATTTTTTACTGAAGCAGATATACAATTAATATTTATACATTCCCCGAAAATCTAGACATTGAAAAAGTCGTATCTGTTACTAGACTACGGTACACATTTTCAAAATACGTGTTAAAACCATTTATAATGTAAAGCAGATTACCGTAAGAAATATTATTTCTGTGCATTTTGCCCGGAATACGGCTTGCTTGCTTTTTTGAACGATAAAAGTTGCATTGAAACTGAAGTAATAGATTGCTATACTCTACTTAAATATCTATTGAATGCTGACTTTGATTTTTAAGCCTCTTTATTTATTCAAGTGAAATTCTGAGCATACTAATCTATACAGGGTGTCCGGTAAGTACCTCCTAATCTCTCGGGAGTGTATAGGGGAGGTCAAAATAAAACTAGTCCTTCCTATAATTTTTTTTCCTAATGTGCCCCCTAACGGAGTTATGGGGGGTCAAAGGGGTACCTAGAAATTAACGTTTAGGGTTATAACTTTGAAACCACCCTGTATATTTTAATAAAATTTTCGTACGTTGTATTACACATGGAGCTCTACGATTTGATGCTAAAATCAACTTTTTGCTATTATCAGGTGTCCAGAAACGGACTGGCCCTATCACAATTTTTCTCAAAATTTTGACAGAAGTAATTTTATCAAACTGAAAATATTATTATTAGATACTCTGAAGGTTTTTCTTTAAAAATGGTACTCTTTATTTATTTCGAAAAAATGAACGGTTTGCGAGATAAATCGGTTTTGAAAAAAATTGGTAACAAATACAACAACAATTAAAATTTATTTTTTTACAATAAAATCATTCCCGCTAGTGCCAGCCTACAGATTCACCATAAACATTTACTGGTGGTGAATTAAGGGAATGAATAATGCCGTTTCTTGTAAAATCAACATCTATGACCAAAATACATCTACAAATTATTATTGCTCTTGTCTCCATGGAGTTCTTTTCTATTGTTTTCGTTGTTAGACCCTGTTGATTTTAAAGTACTTGTCAAAGGCGCGTGACAGAATAAAAATTCAATTTTATTGTGGTATTCGTTTTAAGCCGTTAGAAATAACATTTAAAAATGGAAGAATATTCCTGTGCAGAATATGCTGATATGCACCTAATTTATGGGGAAGCATTATGCAACTCCGTGGAGGCAAGAAGACTTTATGAGGAAAGGTTTCCGGGTCGACATTTGCCGAGTCCAAAAACTTTTGAAAGAGTTGATCGTAGTTTAAGAGAAACAGGTAAAAAAAAATAGTGAAAAACGTTAGTGAAACTAATTTCTTCCGAATCCTTTATTTAGGAAGCTTTTTGCCACGCCGTGGTGGAGCAGGAGCCCCGAGGAGAGTACGAGACCCTCATGTAGAGGAACAAATATTGGAAGACGTTGCTAATAATCCTTCAAATAGCATAAGGAAGCTTGCGGCGCAAAACAATGTTACAAAATGGGCTGTACATGAAACTCTGAAAGAACAATTGCTTTACCCGTACCACATCCAAAAAGTACATGCTATGTCTCCAGATGATTATCCAAAAAGACTTCAATACGCCAATTGGTTTTTACAGCATCATATTCGGAATCATAATTTTGGTACATCTATTTTGTTCACCGATGAAGCAGGTTTTACAAGAGACGGCATAATTAATTCGCATAATCTACATGTCTGGGATGAAGAAAACCCTCACGCTTTAGTTCAAACTCGCTACCAACAAAGGTTTATGGTGAATGTGTGGGCTGGCATTATCGGGAATCATTTGATTGGTCCATTTATTCTGGAGCAAAGACTTAATGGTGCTCTTTATTTGCAATTTTTAGAGGAAAATCTAAATATTTTGTTAGAAGAAGTGCCCCTTCAAATAAGAACTGAAATGTGGTACATGCATGACGGTGCACCACCCCACTTTGATCGTTTAGTACGTCAACATCTGACGAATGTTTTTGGTGATCGATGGATAGGTCGAGGCGGACCTGTATTATGGCCACCTAGGTCGCCCGACCTAAACCCATTAGACTTTTTTCTGTGGGGTCATTTAAAAAATAACGTTTATTCAACACCCGTAAATAGTAGAGAGGAACTTCTGCTGAGGCTAACACAGAACTGTGACCATCTCCGCAATAATCACGGAATATTATTTCAAGTGCACCGGGAAAACATTCGTAGGATTAGAAAGTGCATTGAAGTACGGGGTGCTCATTTTGAACATCTACCGAAGTAACATTTAGGTACCTTTGTTCATTGTTGAATGTTCTTTGTTGCATGTCTTGTAAGTAAGTTATTTTTCAAATGTTATTTTTAATTGGTCACTACTTGCTCATAAAGTATAGCCAACCCGTTCAAAGATTTCTGGACTTGATAAAGTTAAAGAAATTAAATGCATGAAATAATATGTAAAAAAAATAAATTTTAATTGTTGTATTTGTTACCAATTTTTTTCAAAACCGATTTATCTCGCAAACCGTTCATTTTTTCGAAATAAATAAAGAGTACCATTTTTAAAGAAAAACCTTCAGAGTATCTAATAATAATATTTTCAGTTTGATAAAATTACTTCTGTCAAAATTTTGAGAAAAATTGTGATAGGGCCAGTCCGTTTCTGGACACCTGATAATAGCAAAAAGTTGATTTTAGCATCAAATCGTAGAGCTCCATGTGTAATACAACGTACGAAAATTTTATTAAAATATACAGGGTGGTTTCAAAGTTATAACCCTAAACGTTAATTTCTAGGTACCCCTTTGACCCCCCATAACTCCGTTAGGGGGCACATTAGGAAAAAAAATTATAGGAAGGACTAGTTTTATTTTGACCTCCCCTATACACTCCCGAGAGATTAGGAGGTACTTACCGGACACCCTGTATATGGCAGGATGTTTAGCTTTAAGATGACTTTGTTTTTAATTTCTATAGTGCCAAAAGGAAAATTTGCAGGCTATTGTCAGTTGAAAGATACATATAAATATAAATATGTTCTTATTTTTCCAGTTTCTGATTGGATTTTATCGATCTGAATTTTAGACCTATGTCATTTCCTTCTTTTTCCAATCTTGCAATCTACGAAGACCAGTATTCTTCATTAATATTTATTTATATAACTTTTTCTCAAATATATTGCACCAATCAATCTTGTAATCCTGCGGCTTCCGAGAACGCAGTAGTAGGTAGAGTTTTACGTTAAACAGCATACTTATGCCAAGAAGACTGATGGCTCGGTTGATAGTCAGATTTTGAAAAAAGTTTTTTAATGGCTGCGATAAATATTCATTAGTCTAATATTTTATACGGACCACTACGCAAAAACCGTAAGGTTTAATAGATTTCGGGAACCACATTAGTGGACATAAGTGCCCCAATAAACACCTGATTCATTATCAACAGAGCTATTAGCGCTAAACCAGATTATGTCTTATGACCATAAAACATTTAATCGCATTAATAAAAATGTGAAACTTGATTCTACCAACAAAGTCAATTAAAACCATTTGTCTTGCATGCCTTCCATTTCGTTAGACATCCTGATACCATAAGCTATTACATTCCTTATATTGGGTAGGGTTTAAATTTATTTTTCAACAATTTTTTACGCTTTCCCTTAACTTAATAATGGGACAGAGAGAAAAAGTCGATAAAATAAATCAATTGTTGTTTTGAGAGCTTAATGCAGGGTAATAAATCCATTTAGTCAGTTATTCCTTTTATTCGATTATATAATAAAAAAACTGGTAATGGAAACTTTTAATATACAGGGTGCTTACAAAATTAATCGAATTGCGAAGACTCGATTGGCAGAAAGATTTTTTCTATATAGAATAATTTTTTTAATACCTAATATATTGCAATAATACGAAGAAACATTTTTGAGACCGATGACTCCATTGATGGCTGTGCTGTCTGTGTTTACAAGTATTTACACAAATTGTTCCATATAAAGATCCTCCAAACACCACTACACACTAATAACAGAGCGCTACAAAATAAAAAAGTGGGTTAGGTTGTGTACCAGACGAGTGTCTCCTATAGTACTTTGATGCTTTGAGTTCGAATGTAAACTCGGAATTTTCGAATCAGTTTAATTTTTGAAACTAACGTCAAGATATTCCTTTAGAAGCGGTTTTAGAGAATTCAAACTGACCCGGAATAACATCGAATTCACAATTCTCTGCATCATAACCCCGTATTTTTTCAACCCTGCAACCCCATAAGCCTGTAACCCTATAATCCAGGATGCGTGATATAGTCCAGTTGGTAAAGGTTCGGCGTGTGTCAAACCTTGATAACCCGGAAATAATTACACAGGTCTACTTTAAATGATGAGTACAATAACTGACTAATTTGCTGACAAAGTATTTTATCAGGAAAAAAAGTTAATAACAATTTAATCGTGAAAAAAAATTTTGTTTAGTAGTTTTCTTTAATTAACTCAGCGGGATGATTCTGTACGAAAAAATGCTTAGGACATGATTTTGTTCGTAATAAAAATAGCTACAAAATGGCGGTGGTCCGATTACGAAATTTGCAATAACAAAGCCGTGAGATTGAAAAAACGGTATAAAACGCCAATTTTTTTAAGTTGCTGTAAAAATGTCAATTATAAACAAAAAGTGATAAAACTTTCGAAAACTATAGTTCAATATATATACAATAATGACGCTAAAGCCGAAAATCAGGAGAGCAAAACTTTTTGTTCTATAAGGTGTTATACATTCATCGGCATCTGAAACTCGAAACTTTGCCAAATTTGTTCGAAGCTTTGCTGACACTTGAAATTTGGTACACACATAGTGTAAATATGCAGAAACCAAAAGCAATTTGCAAAATTCAAGTATCTTCATTTTTGCAGTTTTGGTAAGGTTTTATACGTCACCCTAGTTTTATACGTCACCGTTTTTTTAATTTTTGGACGTATATTTATGTATATTTATAAAATATTCCATTACGGTAGATTAGCCAGCATAATTACCTACAATTTAAAAAAATATATATTTTCATCGTTTAGATCCTAAGCTACTTAACATTTTGCGCCTGTTAGCCATACTCGTACATTATTCAACATATCAACATAAAACAAAAACGTACGTGTGGGGTAAACCTTTAACTTTAAGTAAACAATTGTTTAAATTTACTGTTGCATATTTCTAATAGTATACAAGCGCCGAAGAGCGGAGCTCGCGCTCGAAAATGAAAAGTTAAAGGTTTACCCCACACGTACGATTTTGTTTTATGTTAATATGTTGAATAATGTACGACTACGGCTAACAGGCGCAAAATGTTAAGTAGCTTAGGATCTAAACGATGAAAATATATATTTTTTTAAATTGTAGGTAATTATGCTGGCTAATCTACCGTAATGGAATATTTTATAAATATACATAAATATACGTCCAAAAATTAAAAAAACGGTGACGTATAAAACTAGGGTGACGTATAAAACCTTACCAAAACTGCAAAAATGAAGATACTTGAATTTTGCAAATTGCTTTTGGTTTCTGCATATTTACACTATGTGTGTACCAAATTTCAAGTGTCAGCAAAGCTTCGAACAAATTTGGCAAAGTTTCGAGTTTCAGATGCCGATGAATGTATAACACCTTATAGAACAAAAAGTTTTGCTCTCCTGATTTTCGGCTTTAGCGCCATTATTGCATATATATTGAACTATAGTTTTCGAAAGTTTTATCACTTTTTGTTTATAATTGACATTTATACAGCAACTTAAAAAAGTTGGCTTTTTGAACCGTTTTTTCAATCTCACGGCTTTGTTATTGCAAATTTCGTAATCGGACCACCGCCATTTTGTAGCTATTTTTATTACGAACAAAGTCATCCTGCTGAGTTATTTAAAGAAAACTACTAAAAAAAAAATTTTTTCACGATTAAATTGTTAATAATTTTTTTTTTGATAAAATACTTTGTCAGCAAATTAGCCTGTTATTATACTCATCATTTAAAGTAGACCTGTGTACTATTTCCGAGTTATCAAGAAAATGTCACCAACAGTAACTTTTCGGCCTCTGCCGACTGGAGTAATAGTGTAACGATGACATTCTGTGAAAAAAATGGATCTCCTTCATCAGGGGGCCAAAACTACATGACTGTGAGTTTGTAGGCTTCCTTAACCACATAACCCCATAACTTCTAACCCCGTAACCCCTTAATCTGGGATGTGCGATGATCTATAACCATGAAAAATCTATCGGAAAGTGGATCTCAAACATCAGGGGTTAGAAACTACATGATTGTAAGTTGCCAGGCTTCCATAACACTATGATACAATAATTCTCGGTATGCGAGCATGTACGAGGTCTGTTCAGAAAATAACCGTACTATATAATTTTAAACTTTATTAATTTTATACATTATTGGTCTTTGTCTCCTTCAAAGTACTCCCCTCGCATATTCACACACTTATCCCAGTGTGTTTTCATTTCGCGAAGCAGTCCTGGATACCTACATTTGAATTGAGAAAGTGTGCGGGCGCATTGTCATGGTGCACAAACTATGAGTCTCGCCACAACTCTAGTCTCTTTTTGCGGAATTCTCACGTAATACCTTGATAGTACAGGGTGTATAAAACTCGATAGTATTGGCATACTATGAGGATACAAAAAATTTAAATAAAGTTTGGGACACGTGATGTTAAATAGTATTATGTTTGGGATTTGATAAAAACGATTAATGACTTCATCAATAATTAAATTTTTTCCAGAAACATACCCATAATTTTTTTCCTGTTAAAAAGCTCTCTTTTTTCTAATAATCTTTTATTAGAGAATTATCGTCCTAAAGAGTTTCAAAAGAAATACCACCTAAAAATCGCAATGGCGGTGGAAGGATTAAGTAGTCGTTGGAAAATAATTGAATGTTCGTTGAGGCAACATCGAACAATTACTGTGAGATGTTAAGTAAGACTACGATGTGCCACTTTTTCTCGACTTGCTGAATGTTGATTTATGTACAAGTAATCAAGACTGTTGGCGGGAATAGTTAGTTATATTTAAACCAGTTAAATAACTTTTATTTCAGAATATACATCTGTATATCAAAATGTATTAAATATATTACAGAATTCATTAAAAAAAGAGTTATGCGATATACTATATTTTTATAACGAAATTAACTTTTCTGAGAAATGGTATACGCTTTCTGTGCTATAATTGAATGAATTTTGAATTTTAATTAACATTTTATGAAATAGGATTGAATAATTTGGAATATAAATAACACTTTCCGGATATAAATCTATACAGATGAAATTGAAATAACGTTTTTCGAAATTAATGGCATCTGCAATAAATCTGGACAACATGCAGAACAAATGTTTTAGGAATAATATGATTTAGATTGGACCGTCTGTCTTGGATATGTCTTAATTACGATGGCCAGATGGCAAAATAAAAAAAGGAACGTATTTCGGGTGATTACTCAATATCTTTTTTTTTGCTTATGTACATGGCAAGTCGATGCATTCCTTGCAGGAGGTTTATAGTACAAGTGATTTGTGATATATTTCCTTATTATACCATATTCCGAAAACGCTTAGTTTCTCATCTACAGGATGTTAAAGTTTTAATAAAACAATGTAAATTTAAAAATGTTGCGGAAAAAATATTGTTTTCAGTTTCACCAGTGGCGTGTGCACAGGCACGTCTCTGGAAATTTTTAAAGAAAAAAATGATACGCCACTGATTTTTCTTAAAATAGAAATTATTTTTGAATTCCTTGTTCAATTTGGAAGAGAAAAGGTATTTCATCTGTTTTTCTTATGACGCACCGTTTTCGAGTAAAAAAAATTAAAATCGATTTATTGCATGGCATGGCGTAATCCGGTTTCAATAATTTGAAAAATAGCAGACATCATGCACTTAGTTGCCAGTGGCGTATTCTTTTCTTGGGAAAAGTTGGCGGACGATTTAGTAGCACGTCACTGGTTAAAATCAGGAGGTTTTCATCAAATAAACAGATTAATTTATTAGGAAAATTCAATAAAACGTAAAATCAAGCCCAAATATCTCCTAAACGGTTGCTACTATTAAAAACACCAAGAAACATTTTTCATTCATATAACGTAATAGTACCTGAATGTAACATTATTTTTACAAAAAACATTATTCTTTTCTTGGGAAAATGGGGCGACACCTCCAGTAGCACGCCACTGGTTAGAGCCACAACGTTAATATTACATTCAACAAAAGATCTAATTATGAGAATATATTGTAGTAAATTTCATTCAATTGCGTCAGCGCATTATGAAAATAGAGCAGAAAAAAATATTTTTTTGTAATCTTTAACACCGAATACTAACACCTTATAGAACAAAAAGTTTT
>NW_019416246.1:529548-535795 GCF_000390285.2 Anoplophora glabripennis
CTCATTAGCGTCGTCTACCGTTGCGCAGGAAAATAATATTTTTATTCCTATATCACAAATATAAATTTTATTAATAGTTCTTTAAAATGAGCCATCGTTCATTGAAATCGATTAAGGCATTTAGAATTTATGATAATTTAAAAATTTCAAGATAGCGTCCTTGATACTGACGTTGCTATGGTAATACAAAAAAAAAAGTTCAAACAAAACTTGTGAAGGGCTTAATAGTGTATTTAAAAAATATATTTGCAACTTAGGTTATATAAGCGAAATTTCGAAAAACCGACAATTTTCTGTAACACTATAGCAGTTGCGCCCCCTAGCGGTGAAGTTAAAACATGAAAATATTTTAAATCAATTTCTTATGGTCGTATTTGTTAATAGATTATTTACTCCATAATCGTAGCACGTCTAGTTTTCTATATACAGCCGCTCGATACTGACAGATGTAACAAAATACCATTTTTTTGTCAAGGCTTAAGAATATGTTCTTATATAAATATTTACCTTTAGTATTCTCGTTTTTGATGTAGAGGGCGTTATAATTTAAAAAATTTCTTATCTCTAAATATTTTTTGAACAATTAAGAATATTTAAGCGAAATAATTAACTCTCAATTCAAACCAGCGGCCTAAATATGGGGTATGCTGGTTACATTTTATTTTGCAAGCTTTCCTCGTTTTTGTTCAAATTAGCAAATTTGTAAAGACGATACGTTTAAATATTTAAAATTATTTAATGGATTTTTCAAAAGCCTGATGTTCCTGCACCTTTTGACATCAAAAAGACAAAAAAACATTCAGAAAAATTTAGAGATATACCAGCAATTTTTTTTTAAACTTTGATAGCCAGTATCTCAGAATAGAGGTTTACACAGGATGTTTCATTAAGAAAATCACACATTTTAATGAAATATTGCTTCCTTTCCGTTTACAGGATGAAGTTAATTTTTTTCGAAAACCGTTTCTCCAATAAGGCTGATACCGTTCCACTGGAATAAATATAACAGTACTTTTTATACAAGTTTTTAAGATAAGACATATTTTTTGTTTCATCGTATGAAGAAAATCAGTTAAACTACTACACTACACCGCACTATATCAATCGCCAATAAAGCTACTTACAAATGATAATAGAGAGCAACAAAGATAAAAGAGTGAAAAATATCCTCGAAAAAAGAGAGTACGTTTTCTATAAAACCATCCCAACTTAAACTCTTGAAAAACGTTATTAAGATACAGTAATTATTAAATTAATGCTTCTCACTATACGGTAGAAGAGCTACCGGATAGGTCTGACAAGTGACTTGTTACATCCGAGTCGCTCGCGACTCGCTCGCGCCAGAGGATCTAGAAGAAATAGATTTTAAAGGCATTAGCGTGCCGCAAAGCCGTTCATTTGAAGTACACGGCCAATGACCTTGCTCCAATTCCGGCCTTTTCATAAATGATATGCCCGCAAGTAAAAGAAGGAAGTGTGCTTGCTCACTATTCTCCGCTCCGGTTTTAATCAACCGGAATGCACAGGCTCCAGGGCAGATTTTCAGCCTGTCTCTTTTCGCAGCACTCCGCTTCGCATACGAGTGTTTTCGTTCCGCCCCAGGAAGTGCTAATACGTTACTGGTCGCAAAAACATTAAATCGAGCTTATCGCAATTAAATAGTTAGCTGTTCTCCTTTTTAAATGACCACCTCAATGGCGTAGGCACGAGCAGAAACAAAGAATACCTGCGAAAAGGAATTTTCAAGATAAAAGAAAATGTGGATGAGCTGATGAAGGACTGAGATAATTCCACGTTGTCTGTCATGATTTGTCACACAAGTTTCAACATTTGGTCTTCAGACTATTCAAAGATAATGTCATTTTCCGCCAGATAAGGTAATGAAATCCAAAAACATTGTCTAGCTACAGGTAAGAGAAGATATAGCTAAACGCTCTTTTTTGCGCAGTCTAATAATGCAGAATACATCCTCAGGATGGTATTGATGAGCCGTTTTCTATAGAAATGTTTTATTTTTTAGCAATTAGATATGAGTATTTTTGTACTTTGACTAGTTTTTCGCTGTTTTTATATCATTGTCTTTAATCCTTTTTTGGACTGATTTTTTGTTTAAGCTTGACTTAGGGTCTTCGGCATAGACAGTCTTGGGAGATTTGGTTGCTAGATTGATGATCTAGGTTTCGAGCGGTGTGTTCGCAACAAAATATACCATAGTCATTGCCAATTAAAAATGTCAATTTTTACAAAATATTGACATTGACAAGAAATGCAATTATACAACGATGTGGAAAAAGTTCAAAGAATTCAGAAAAAAAACTGTATTTGGGTTTCCAGATTTTTTGGACATGTTGTGTGGAACCTTCAGTCTATTCTTAAGACTTGTCTCCATCTAAATAAGGAAGAACGGTTTCAAGTTAGAGAAAAGCAACGAATACGCTTGTGTATCTGGTTATAGAACTTCAAGGCACTAGAATAAACTTTCGATCCTGCTTCATGATGGCTCCACTAATTTCTACCCGATTCCCCACCGCTCGTCGGTATAGATTCTGACATTTGATCTCTCCGGATTTGGGTGACTTATGGCTAGTGATTTGCCCCCTCGTGAAATCTGGTTGTTTCTTAGATTTATGTCTTTACATGTTTTCAACTCAGTCTGGTGTCGAATTTTGCGAAAAATTCGAAACTGGAGTGAAGTTTTTGGTACCGTGGGATCGTTGGCAGTTGCTGCTGCCAACAGCAGTGGGCTCTTTATAGTGTCAGTCAAAAATATTGAAAATCCCAAAAATCTCAGTGGGAAAGCATTTTTGGGATTAATGATGAGGACAAAAGTCTCTTTTTCACTTCGCATCCGATGGTAACCTTGACCTTGAGGTCAAGTTCAAGGCTCAAGGTCATATCAAGATTAAGCCGTTTTTTTAACTAGCGACCCTTCTTTTCGACCCCGGAAATGGAAAGAGCAGAAAATTCTGCGTCCGAATATGACATTGACTGTGACCTTAAGGTCAATGGTCAAGGCCAGTTCAAGGTCAAATGTTGATTTTTTTATTTTAACTACGGAATCAGAAGGAGTGAGTCTTTGAGTATATGGTACTCCTTAGTGACCTTGATCATGATGTTAAGGTCGAAAGAACGTGTCAAGGTCATATCGGTTTTTTGATTAGCGACCCCTTATTTCGACAATATAAAGAGTAAAATTTACATGTTACTATGACCTTAAACATAACCTTAAGGTCAATGGTCAATGTCAGGTAGAGGTCAAGTGATTATATTTCGGCTGTCATTTTTTATTTTCGACGATGGAATAGAAGGGACTTACAATTTTTTAGTGACCTCAAGATCAAAGTCACAAAGGAGTATCATCAGGTATCTACTCAAAGACTGTCACTCCCTCTGATTCCATAGTTAAAAATAAAAAAAATACAGCAAAAATCAACATTTCAGTTGATGTTAACCAATAACCTTGAGGTCACGGTAAATGTCATATTATGCTCTTTCTATTTACGGGGTCGAAAAGGGAGATCGCCATTTAAAGAAACCGACTTCATCTTAATATGACCTTGAACCTTGACCTTGAAAAATGCTTCTGTCTTTATCATTTATCCCAAAAATGCTTTCCCGTTGAGATTTTTTGAGGTTTCCATACTTTTGACTAACCCTGTATGTTGTCTGCTCAGTATTTAGAGTGGTTTGCGTCTTCATAAACAGTTTCAGCGATTGGATTTGGAATATGGATAATACCTAATTTTGATTCTATTAATTTAGATTTTCGCTTAGCGTCTGCTTCACAGCAATGGTCAGCTAGAACCCTGCATGACTTCATACACCAGATTAGAAAGTTAAGTAAAATACGAATACTCAGGACTTTAAGTAATAACGCATTTGATTATCTAGATTAAAACGGCGGTATTTTCATTACAAAGTAATCTATAGTCACAACAATTAATTTCGAAATGTTCTTAATTTTCTTCTCAAAATTTCCGAACTTCAAATATAAAAAACAGTCAATGTATCAATATTTTAATTGTTGCGCTAATATATGTAAATGAGGCATAAACCAATAAATAGAATAAAATATAATTTATACACAAACGCGTCCCATGTAAATTTAACAACAATGTTAGGTCCACGTACAAAGAAAACACTGGTTTTAATAACGTCAGTAATTTCACGTTGTATACTATCGGTGGCCGTACAGCCTACAAGTGAACAATAATTAAGGAAATAGGTGCACGGTAATAACCAATCTCATATTCATCCTCGTCGTTATTGTTCGTGCCATTATATTGGCTTATGAACGAGGTATCTATCAATAAACGTTATTTATTATCTCGGAGCATAATATATTGCACCGAACTGCTCCTGTAGATGGTGCATACATCCTGTCGTAATAAAATTAATGTATTATTATGAGTCGATGTTGCCTTCGTTGTATTTCCTTGAATTTTTTAAAGTGCAAACTTTTAACAGTTTGAACAGGTACCGCTTATGAAATGATGATCATTATAAGACAATAAAATGTAGTTACACTAAGAATAAGAATAGGTATTAGAAACGATCATACAAACGCCAAAAGTTTTTCTTATGGAAATAAAATGAAAACATTCTATGACCAAGTGACGGAGAATGCTTCGATTCCAATGGAATATATTTAAATGGAATATATTTAACTAAAATAACATTTTTTTTGTTTTGTAAAAAATACATCTATTTACAATATTAGGTTACTGAAATGATTTCTCATTTCATAGTTTTCTATTAAGTCCTGCGATTTCTTGGTATGTTTCATTAGTTCTTTTCTGCGATGAAACAGTCAGCATTTCCTTCGCATAAAGCTGTCTTGAATTTAAATCCCAGTAGATACAGTTTGTCACTTCCATCTCCCTAGGATGCTTATTGGCAATACAAGGACTGCAAAGAAACAGTTCTAGTTTCGATTTTCTCTCTAACAAGTTTATTTGCCTCTTTAATGTCATTAGACCTAACCGTATTGTACGTACAAATTCGTTTAATAATTATAAGCAGTCCCAAAAGAGTTTTGAACACACTTTGTTCATATTGCAGCCTAACTAAGAATTTGTAACCTCTATGCAAATTCAAGTCAAGGATTTGTGTTTAGAATACAGTACGCAATTCTTTCAAGCTGCAGTTTCTTTACTTTAAGGTACTTCAGATAATGGTCTATTGTAAATCTCTAAATCGTACCAGATACTTTTCCGGTACATGTAAGGTCCCATTCATGAAAATTCTTTATACGAGTCCTGAAATACTTGATAAAGCTCAGTTTAAGTTTAAACTTCAATGGTTCTGTCACTTTATATCTACAATGTTGCTTACCATGGAGTACCTTCCTCCAATCATAATTATTACTGCTTGATTTGGTACGATGGCATTTTTGCTTTTGTTTCTGTGATGTTAGCAACAAAATTTCTAGAGCAGTCGTTGATGTTGATATCAAGACTGTCTGATCCAACCGAACCTGTGAAATTTATTTTACTTTTTCTTTTATAGTTGTTATTTGATCTTAGGCCACCAGATCAATGCACCGTAAAGGATCCTAGATCTCACTAGTGAGGTATATATCCAATGTAACTTCTTCAGATTCCGTTATTCTGTTTCAAAGATACAGAAATAAGAATGGGTTTTACATTAATCTTGGCATGAGTCATTCTCTGACCAACGCGCATAATATATTTGTTACCATATTATTAAAAAATACAAAGGAGGACCGCGCACCAAATTAATGGAAAATGGATTCCCTTCAATCTGGCTGAATTTTAGCTTTTGGCCACCTGAACAAAAATTGTCATGGCCATAAAGTTCAGAAATGGCTAGTTTGTGAAGTACAGATAAAATCAAAGGTCATGCCAAGTCACGCTTGAGAATTGACGGCAATTCAGGTGATTGGTATGAGACGTTTCTTTTTAACATAAGTCCCATATGAAAGTTGTTGGGTTTGGGAATGGTCAAAGGTCGTTTGAAAGTCAACTCTATATTATTCGTATAGGGTTTTTTCTTTTTCATTGCTGCAGCTTTTGATCATCTGACCAAAAGTTCTTCAGGTCATGAAATCCAGAAATAGCGAGTTTTTAAGAACAATACACCTATTGCAATGTCAGCCAGTTTGACGGGAACCATTTTCCATTGATTTGGTGCGTGGTCCTTTATAACCCTTTCTTTATGATATATCAAAGTACCACAAGTTGGAAACCAATATAAATATATATATATATTTTCAGTTGATGTTAAC
>NW_019416246.1:535888-564308 GCF_000390285.2 Anoplophora glabripennis
GCATATCTTTATCTATATATATGAACGATCTTAGATATTTTACTAGACACCGCAGGTATAATTCATTGCTGATCAGGGTATTAGTCCGCGGAGTAGTTGTTTACCCAAACATTATCACTTGAAAAACATATTAATACACTTATTTCACATCTCATAATGCTAATACAGGTGATGAAATTCATTCTGTGACTAGTTTTCACAGGATAGATCATAACATAATCATCTAAATATTGTTTTATTTCGGATTGCAAATTCTCTCTTATCCTTTTTCATTTTTTGCCTATTAATCAAACGTAGTGTGTTGTGTATAATGATATTAGGCCTCATCTTATGGTAACCACATTGGTTTCCCAATGTGGTTACCTAGGACCACAAGCTTTTCTAGTTTCCATTAATGACCTACTCAATTCTATGTATATTAACTAAAATGCTTCTCTCAAAGACTGTGCATCTTTCTCCAGCAGCAAATCTTCGTTTTCCTTAGAAATTTGGTTTCTTTAGCGTTTTTAAATGCAATGTGTCAGTCTTTTTTTAATACTGTAACAGTAAAGAGCTTATATCCCATGTATACGATATAAACTTAAATACGGTTTTTTAGTTTGGTCGCTAATCTAAAATATTATGTAAACGCGGTAGAAAAAAATAACATATAACGTATATTTGCCAAAACACTGAGTTGTCAAAATAATGAGTATTAAGAGAGATTCACTTTGTTATTGGACATATAAAGTGAACCTATCTCAACACATATTTGTTATTTATTTATTAGAAGTTACTTGTATAACAAGTTAAAACGAAATATATTTTTTAAATATGAGTATATTACCTTGACAGAGCAAATTTAAAGGTTTCCGCATTTTGACTGTCACGTTCTACCTCGAATAAGGAGCTGAATACGCTTAACCCGAGAGGAAAATAAACGCCATTTAAACGTGCTTAAAAATTAAAATTTATTCTGAAACGATTTATGTAGAATCTAGAAGCGTATTTGACAAATTGCTTTCAAAATAAGATGAAATGAATGTCGTTAATCTGTAGATTATTACGAGAGTACATCCGTTCGTTAGCGAGAAAACTCTACCCACTCATAATTATTGGTGCATAAATTAGACATTTATTTAATTACGTTGTTTAAGACTGAGGATCATATTCCAATCGGATATATCAAACCGAGTCCATTTTCATTTTCGATACATCAAATTCTTTCAACGGTTCTAACAATGTGTCAATGACAATTTTTACACATGATAGATCTGACCAGTGAGCCGGAAAATATTTTTATAATTTGATTACATATTCGATAACCAGGAATTTTTGTTAATTATTGAGACCGTATCAAACAAGTGATTGATATGTCGAGCTCGGAAATCTGGAGTAGGACCATATGTTTACAATTTAAATATCATTGAACAAAAAAATTTGTTGTTTTTAAGTTCGAGATGCCAGAATTAAATACAACGGAAAATTTTCGTTTCAAATTTATTAAAACAAAATCAAAATATGATTTTTTTTACAAACTCCATGTTTTCATGTATCAAAAAAACCTGTTAGCAAATATGGTAAATTATCTTCCAATCACTACCTACTTTTAAAAATTTATGAGACGTATGAGATCTGTGAACTAACTGCAATTTTAACAGGTCACTGTTAATGTAAATGTAAATTCTGCTAAGTGTACTGTTAAAATAATGTAACATGCTTACTTTTAATTAAATCTGAAATCAAATTGATTAACGATTTAAGATAAGTTAAATGAGTGACAGATGTGTGTTCTTTGAAAAAATATCTTAAAGAATATCAGAAATTCCTTAATTAATCGGAATAAATTTGCCATTTATTCTTGTTTCTATTTTTAAGAGTAAGGTGTCACGAATTTTAAGTGCTATTATTTTAACAGAGACATATTTTTAACTAACGATACGGTTTTGTCTCAGTAGGCATTATGAAGCAATAACATTTAAAAATGTACCATATACAAGGTGGATCATAATTAATAGCACATATTGAAACAGCTGTAAGTACACGATGCTAGAAGCAAAAAAGTCTTTGTAAACATAGTTTAGAATTTGTGGTTACTAGCCACCACTGACTTGATTGTGTGTAAACGACTCTTAGGGTGCCTTCGAGCAGGGTATATTTTTTTGCTTACAGCTGCTTCAGTTTGCTCTATTAATTATGATACACCCTGTATACATACGATCTATAATTTATAGGTTTTCCCCAAAGTGACAAATTTGGATCAAAATAAACAAAAATGTTTTAATTGCGTAGGTCTTAAACTCAAAAGATTTCCAGAAACAATTAGAGGAAAACATATATTGTGTAGAATATAATGTTTTGTACCCAATGCATTTAATGAATAACATCATGGATAAAGTAATAGTTGCAATATTTGTAGACGTTCTTGATTTACGAAACCTTTATAGTATCACAAATGCTTTATTTATTTCTTAGAACTTAATTATTGTTACTGTTTCAGAAACTCAATTGTTCAATTCGTGAAATTGCATACGTATTTGGTTGGCTACAGCGCTACCAACTGTTAATATTGTGGGACACAACCGTAGCAGGCACTGAGTATGACTAACAATTAAGATGCGACGCACTTTATAGGTTATACCGGGTTCGCAAATAACAGCGCTACATATTAAAATTATGTGTTGTCCCGACTGGCAGTGACAATGGTAATGGGTAAAATTCACATATTTGCACTGTGCATATCTTTATCCTGTTTTACCAAGTGAAGTAATAAAGAGTGAAATTATTCCAAGCATTGAGTGGAAAATCGCAAATAAACTGTAAACACCATGACTTCAGTTTTCCGGATTCTTTAAGAGGCTGCAAAAAAGGCAAATATTAAAAGTTCATCTTTTTATCTACTTGTTATTTAGGAAGAGTTTTAATTTTCCATTAATCTCCTCTGTTAACAATCATGTACCAAGTTTAAAATGTTAGTATTTTCGACGTCTTTGAATAGCTTTATTGAGTTATATACGAGGTCTATTCAGAAAATAACCGAATTCTATTTTTTAACTTTATTATTAATTTTATACATTATTGGTTCTTGTCTCCTTCAAAGTACTTCCCTTCCCTATCCACATACTCTTCTCAACAGTGTTTCCATTTCGCGTATCAGTACTGGATAGTTATAATTTGCTTTGATGTCATCGACAGTCTAAAAACGGCGTCCTTTCAGAACTGATTTCAATTTCGGAAATAAGACAAAATCGCAAGGTGACAGGTGTGGAGAGAAAGGAGGGTGAGGGAGAACAGTAGTCTGATTTTTGACACAAAACTGACGAATTGACAAAGCTGAGTGTGCGGGCGCATTGTCATGGTGTAAGAACCATAAGTTGTCTCGCCACAACTCTGGTTTCTTTTTGCGTATTTTTTCACATAACTGTTGTAACATGCTTTGATAGTACACACAGTTCACTGATTCACCTTAAGTCAAGATTTCAAAATGCACAATAATTCCATTAAAGTCGAAAAAAACAGTGAGTATCACTTTGACATTGGATCGAGACTGACGTGCTTTCTTGGGGCGTGGAGATTCTTTGCCAATCCATTGCGATGATTGAACTTTTGTCTCAATGTATTAGCTGTAAAACCAATTTTCGTGTCCCGTTATTATCCTTTGAATGAATGTTTCATCATCATTGAATTATTGAAGGAGTTGCCGACAAACGTCCTTACGATTTTCTTTGTGTTGTTCGGTCATCAAACGAGGACCAAATTTTGCTGCAACTCAATTCTGCTTTCCATTCAAAATTTCATGGCATGACCAAATTGAGATGCTAACCTCTTCTAAAATTTGTTCGATAAGTCAGTCGGCGATTTGTATGCATCAGATCTTTAATTTTCTGAACGTGGCAGTCATCAGTTGAAGTGGAAGACCTTCTTGTTCGAGGATGACCTTCAGTTGACTGACGATCATTCGTAACATTGCGTACGATCGAGAGAATCATCTTCGTAAGCTTGTTTCAAAATTTTACGTTTCAGAAAATCGCACATTTCAAAAATCATCACTAAAACTTAAGCACGTTGTACTCAAACAACAATACCACAAAAACTAAATGAGATATCAACAATCCAAGTGGTTACAGAGGAGAGTATGCGCAACGCAATGCTGCCAACCGCATATCGCTAAATATCTCCATTAGTACGCAATTCAAAAAGTTCGGGTATTTTCTGAACAGGCTTCGTATATACACAGGGTGTGACTAAATTTTAAGCAGTTATTGCCTGTACGTGGAATGATGTATTATCTATCTCAAAAAGGGTGCATTCTAGCTCACTCCTGAAGCAAAGTATGTAAAAAATTGTTTTCTTGTAATTTAAAGAAATTAAGTCTTTTTCGAGAACACCTTGTACTTCGATAACGAAATATTCTCGGACATTACATATTTCTATTAGTCTATGAAGCCATGAAAGTTTGGCCAATAATTATAATTTAATTCGTAGAACATGAAAAAATAGCAACAAGGTTTATAGTATTAAAACAAAGATTTTTTAATTTGCTAATTAAATTTTACAAATCTAAATCTGCAACATTTTACGAAAAATATAAGAATTCAATATTAGAAGTAATGACAGATTCTGATTATATAGTATATGTATAATACCATTGACATAATTCATTGATTAAGAATAACATAAAATAACTTTCGTTTATAATAACAATCGTTTTACTGACATGATTTTAGAGACTATAGGTTATTTACAAACTTGGAGAAAATATTTGAAAAGTATATAAACCGAGGTGCCGAACCACGATTTATGGAAAAATTTCTTGCAAATGGAATAATTCTTTTTTAATACTTAAAAATTTTTTTGGTAATACTGAATTTACCAATAGCTCTGCCTTCTTTTACAAGTGCATTCCTATTTGGAAACCACTGTACATAATTATATCAAAGTTTTCATCAGCGTTTCCATATGCTAGCACCATTTCTATTATTTCATTGTTATTGTTTTGATGGGTTTACTGCAAAAAGCAGATGATACAGCATTTTAACCATAAGCCATAACTATTAATCTCTTACGAAATATGTAAGTGTTAAGACAATTCCAGAGGTTCTCAATACGTTTTAATAATCTTGAATAACATTAATTTTGAGTACCCTTTTTATTGTAATTATGTTATTGATTATTGAAAATGCTTACTAATGCATTACCATTTATATAGGTACTATATAAAAAATACTCTCCAAGTTTCTAAGCTAGTTGTATATTATCAAATTTATAATAAAGAAATTATTAAATGACTGCTGGTTCCAGGAGTCCAGTAAAAGATACCATTTTGGGTAAAAAACTCAAACGACAGATATTTTTTGAAAACGTATATAGTCGCATGTCAGGATAATGCTCTCGGAGAAAAATTTATTTATATTTTTACTACAGTCGTCAGTTACTGGCTGTCGAGAATGGGTATCTCGGACTAATTAAACTGCAGTTTCTTGTTAAATTTGCCCTAAATTAAACATTCCTTACGTTTATCCCTATTCTCTGTAAATTTGTGACATGCAACAAGTACACATTCTTTTAAATAAATAAAAAACATCTTTTTGAAAATGTTTACTATCAAGAAAAATTTTACAAAAAACAAAAGACTCTTTCAGGTCTTCTGAGTGACATGTATGTTTAGGTAAAAAATTTGCTCATATTTATATTTTACTACCCCAATCAAACCCCAATGAAATATTTTACAAGTGACGAAGTTAATCTTAAAAATATTAAATTAGAAATTGTTTTCGAAGGTCGAATAACTTTTTAAGGAAACAAAATTGTACCAAGGTATTCGAGGAAGTTATTCTTAAAGTATGCACATTCTTTACTGCCTTTAGATATTAAAGGACTTTTTTGAGAGGCACTAAACAAGTTTCCGGCTATAAAGCTCAAAGGAAGGAAAAGTAACTCAAAAATAAACCGCAAAATATTTCATTAAAGCATAAATTTTCATTAGATTATTTTTTATTCAATAGCAGTATAATTATAAAACTTTTCACCATTTAAATACTTGCTTTTATTGTAGCCTTAATTAAGTATGCCGAGGGATTGTTAGTCTTCTCGATTATATCCTCTCTTTTTATGGTGTATCAGATATAATTATAAATAAATTGATGTTTTCCTTTTAAGGCCACGTGCTACAGCGGTTAGGTACAAGAAGTAAGTTATAAGCAGCATTAATAATCTGTCACTAATTAGAGCATTGTAAATAGCCTCCGATATCATGACAAAAGTAAATAAACTGGCGCAACATTAATATTAAATTGTTGAAATGACAACTCGACTATCGCTGTATGTTGTTTTTCTTTTGTGAAAGTTCGTAAGGAGGTTTTTCGCCGACTTCATCTGCCTTTCAATAAACAGTTTTAAGGAATGTGCAAGTAATTGATTGGTTGTCCAAGGCTACAGTATGAAATGAAAAGCGCCACATAGATATACAGGATGTTTAAAAAGGATTAGGGACTTTGAAAATAAAAAAACATGTTTTTTATGGATCAAGAGTATATTGCCTTTTATTTTGATTATATCTTTCCGAAGAAACGACGAATTGCACTGAAAGTTTTTGAGAATGCACTTACGGCTTTTTAGTTTTGTTTTATATTTTAGATGTGGCTAACTACACGCTGAAAAAATATAAATATACTTATTATTCTTGATTTAAAATTTTTTGTGTGTTTTTTTCCTAGATACATTTTGGAATATAATTTTTTAAGGTTAGGTATTGTGACGTAAAATTTTATTTTATACAAAAAAGGTATTCTTATTGGAACTGACAAAAAACACCGCAGTTCTTAAAAAAGCCAGCACTGTTTAAGGATATAGTTAGCTTTGTCAGCTGCATTTGTCTCGAAAATTGTGCATTTGGTAGTTTCAATAAAAGTGCATTTTTTGTGTAAAATACAATTTTACACTTACAATGTTAGGAAATCTAGCCTCAATATTTATATTTTAAATGTCGATTGAAGAGATAAAATAGTCGAAAACTAACAATACTGAAATATTTACATCCATATGAACTTTGTAATACCAATTTAGAATGTAATACTATCTTTTTTGAAAAAGATAAGATCGATTTTTTTTTAGTCGCAAAAACAAAAGACAATAGACCTACGGCCCAGAAGAAAAAGTTGTTTTATTTTTTGATGATTTACCAATTCTAGAATTTATGGCACTGGTTTTCAAAACATCCTATATTGTAATGTGTAATGTTTGAAAAATTATAGAAATTCCTCTAAGGTAAATTCAAAATTTTACATTTAGCCTTATTTAAAGAAAAGTAGACTAAATTTGAATTAACAAAAATAATTTAGATGTATACCCATATATTTTACTGCAGGGAACTTAAAATTTAATTAGTTTAAATCCGTACACCCACATTCAAATTTTGCTGAATAATAATAATTATTATTTCTAATAAAATTTCATTTAGAATTAA
Source organism: Anoplophora glabripennis (assembly GCF_000390285.2). Taxonomy (NCBI): domain Eukaryota; kingdom Metazoa; phylum Arthropoda; class Insecta; order Coleoptera; family Cerambycidae; genus Anoplophora; species Anoplophora glabripennis. The sequence goes on from NW_019416246.1 coordinate 543,333, forward strand.
AAAGCAACTTGTGAAAAAAATAACATTGCTTTCAAGGATTTCGATTTTTAAATATGTCACTTTCAATACAGTTTAGAGAAAGTAAACTTTAAAGATATGCTCGTAGTATGCAGAGTGTTCAAACTTATTGGATCTAGTTAGTCTAGAACTATTATTAAATATGTTCAGTGTTTCAATAGACTTTGATTGTTTTATTGTTACTGAATCCGAAAAACATGGGTGAATAGTGAATACAAATAATAGTGGTAATATGAATAATAAAGAAAACTAGATACAGAAAAGAAATAAAAATTTAAATTAGTATATTTTGGTTACAAAATAAGTGCACCTATTTTTGAACATTTTATTAAATTCGTGTTTCGCTGTTACTGGCTATAACTGTCCCCACTTCAACTTTTCAATTTTTAATATTAGAAAAGACGAAAGTCCTATCATTAACCAGAAGATTCTTATGATTCTGATTTTTTTACAGGGTGTAAAGTCCTAAAGGACTTGGCAAACTAAAATTATATGTATTTAAAATAGAACACATTGTATTGTGTCAAATTAAACAAAATTGCAATTTCAGATTTCAATGATATAAGGGTTGATAATGATAAGTAAGTTTTGTCCATTAGAACACGCTATAAGCATAACAGCAATGTACTAGACAAAGACTTGGTAGTGAAGCAATCGATCAAACTCTCTAAAGCCTCTTTCTATTTCATTACTTTTGTTGCATATTCTGATAGCTATATCACAGACAATATAGCGTATGGCGATAGCTATTTTGTCTGTGGCTATATGTATATGAGTATTCCTTATTAATATTCGCAGTGTTCTGTTTAAATATGATATAGTAGGCAGTTATTAAAAAAATTGTTAACTTAGCTTGTCATCCTTTGTAAGAACACGCTATACAAATTTCAATAGCATCATAAAAATCTTTTAGTTAATAACTATAGTCATGTTATTTATTATTTTTTCTAAAATTAATGAGTTAGATGTTGTAGTATTTTTGAGAAAATAATACATTTTTCTGAAAAAGCATTTCAAAAGGCACAGATTCCGAAAATCGAAAATGCTGTATTGGTTTCAAATTTTGTTGATACATTATATCAACTAAAATAAGAATTCAATTATTTTCCCAGATAGATACGAGTTCCTATGCATTTTTTCAATAGCTTTCAATATTTAATAGGCCTTAAATTTAATTTTTTTTTTATTTTCGTAAGTATCAATAAAATTTGAGAGCAATCCAGATTATCGAAATGCTCTATATTGTCGTCATAGTGAATGGAAGAACTATTGCTTCATGAGATTATTGCTAACGATAATATAAAGAGAAATTACTAAAAAAAAAATGTTTAAGAATGCATCTTCTTCATTCCTTAAATTTTATTTATGTTGTTTTTGGGTTCAAAAATGTACTCTATTACAATTCGACAATATACAGGGTGGGCCATTAGTGTAGGAAAGTAAAGTAACATAATACAGAAAAAAGTTTATATAAAAGTTGTACAGAACCAAGAAACTACAAAATTAATTTGAAACATACAGGAAGATGAGTAAAAACGGGACACGCCAAAGATTACATTTTTTAAATGGATCACCCTGTATATTTTTAAACATAATGTTTTTCCGAGAAAATTATATATATGGCAATATAAACAGTTTATCGTTTTAGTACGGGGTTGTCAAGTTATGTGGAAAATTCTTCGAATTTTGGAAAAAACATGACCTCGAAGAAGTTGTATTAACTCTCAGCTACTAACACTTGGAATAAAATAATTAGACAGAGTTATAGGCAAATGTTAGACAAAGACTCCTATATTAGCTAATATCGATATTTTATACAGGGCATTTTTTATAATACGATCATTTTTAGAAAGTTTAAACTTTATTTTCTAAAATTCTTCAAGTGGAACACCCTGTATTTTATTGTTCTATTTTTCTATTCTATTCTATTTCTACCTAACTTGGCAATCCCGCACTAAAATGTTAAACTGTTTATATTGCCATATATAGAATTTTCTCAGAAATCCAAATGTTTAAAAAATATAATGTTCCATTTAAAAAATGTAATATTTGGCGCGTCCCGCTTTTACTAATAGCCCTGTATGTTTCAAATTAATATAGTCTCTTAGGTTTTTTGATTCTGTACATCTGTTATATAAACTTTTTCTCTGTATTATGAATAATAAGGAAATTATTTTACTTTCTCACACTAATGGCCCATCCTGTATGTTCGAATCACTGTACTGTGAAATATAGTTCATATGATGCAAAAAAACTTGCTGAAAAATGCTCGCAAACCTGTAGTCATACTTTCCGTTATGGTAAAATATATTCCATACGAAATTTTTCGAAATATTGATGGTGACTCGCGCGAGACCCGTCAGGACATTGATCGAGTGCGCCTTTCTAAAGTGACCGTCTAGCGATATTTCAGTATGAAAAATGTATAAAAACGTCAATCTCGAGCCTGGGCACCGGCCTGCAGCCATCAGTGGTCATGTCGTTAAGTAAAGTCACGCCGGGCTCCCCGTGCAGCCGATGTGGAAGTCATGATTATTGGTAATTAATTAGGCTTCAGGCAGGTGCTGGCCACCTCCGGTCGCCCTGGGGAGAGGAGGCTGAGGAGGAAGGTATAGGGAATGCCTTAGAAATTACCAACTTATCATTATACAAACAATTAACGTAGGTGCCGACGATGTAACTCACTGGGATGAATCTAAATATCTCTTTAGAAAGAATGTGATATTCTAAGCGTTTGTTGTTTAAATAACTTTGCTTTATAAGCAGCTGCAATTTGGATATTCAGTCAGTATGTTGAATATCGTGGTTTTAACCGTGAATATCTGGAGTACCTCAAGGCTCTATATGAAGGTCTCTACTTCTTGTGATTTTTATTAATGATATTGTTGATATAACTGACATCAATTGCTTTTTTTACGGATGATTTTACAAAACATGCTCTTCTATTAATTCTCTAAAACTACAAGAAAATTTGAGCAATATCCATGGCTGGAGTTGTTAAAAACATTTAGAATTAAATATATAACAATGTTAGGTACTTATCTTCAGTAGGAAGCATCACATTTTCTATTAAATGCCACACTGACTAGTGAACTATTGGATAGAATTTAAAGACTTTCTCATATTTGACACTTTTACGATTTTGTGCTTTCCGCACAGAAGTCAGGTTCGAAATTCTCTTTCTTGCTTTAATGATACACAAATTCAATTTTTACTTTTGAATTGTTTGGTTTTATGTAAGTAACAGTTTGGGAATACTATTTGGAATACTGGTTATCAGGTCTACAGAAATAGTTTGGAAAGCATCAACGAAAATTCTTAAAATTAGTTTCGTGCAAAATAGATGGCTTCAATTCAGCTGCTGGCGTATCTTATAACAAAAATTCATTATAATACTGAAAAAAAGTAGGAATAATTGGGAATAAATTAGTCCTTTTTAATTCAGTGTAACATATTTTTATTTTTTTGCAACTAGATTCGGCTATTATGCCATCTTCAGAAGAAAAATGGCAAGCATTGGAAAAGAAATTGCTTCATAAAGTATTAATAAATAATGTAATAATATCTGCAAATTATAAAAAAAAAATAAATCATCGTTAACAGATTTTTTTATTATCCTCAATCTGTTAACGATGACTTAAACAGTTTGTCATAATTTACAGATACTTATATATTTATACAATTGTTACTCATTTTTGATGAAATTGGCCTAATAACCGAAACTATGTAGAAGTAATCTAATTTTTTCCCAATTGCTCTTATCTTATGAGAATGTATTAAGGAGACATAAAAAGTTGAAACATTCAAACATTGAAACATTGAAAATGCATTCCGTAATGCTTCTATTTAAATTTATTAATTGTTACAATCTGTAGTTACATTCATTGTTCTATTTTGAAATTATGTTTAATATCCCTACATTTGCAACTAGACATACCAATACTTTTATATCCTAACACCAAGGACCAACTTACTAAAATTTTCACGGTTTTTAATTGATGCAATGATTATTATCTTATGCGACCTAATATATTTAATAGTAATACTAGTTCAATAGAAAACTGTAACTTAAGAAGTCACATTTTAAACTTGTGTTGTATTATTTTTATTTTGGATTTTAACTGTTTAATATGTATAAAATGCCCTTCCCTTCCTACAAATGCCTTGACTGTTGGATGATCTACCTCTAATAAATATTTTAGCCATAAAGTCCAATAGAATAGTCAACATTGCGGTCTACATGTATATAGATACCAAAATAGAAAAATGTTATTTAGTTGCTCGTGAACTTACATAAAAAGGGCCATATTTTTACAAAATTTTCCTGTCCTTCACTTAATTTTTTTACAATATTCACTATATTTTTTTAAAGTGACATGTTACGTTTATTCGACGTGCTCGACATATTGACTATTAATTAGAAGAAATAAGACCTAGACTAATTACATAAACAGAAAAAGAAAATGAAATACTCTTTGGATAAACCAGTCTGTAAAAATGTTTAAAATAATCATGTCAACCAAGAAAATCCACACGTTTTCCGACCATGAAGTACAACGCCGAATTTCAATAAATCTTTATGCTTTATAATAGATTCATAGGAAAATATTATGCAAATGTTTAAGGTAAGACAGATTTTTTGAAAATTGTCTTCGCATTTTACCACTGAATTCGTGCCTTTTTATATGCCGAATGTTCACCTCTGTGGTTCAACCTCTTGATCCGAATCAGTTCTGATCTTACGTCGAAGAGCTTGGTAGGTATATGCTTGATGAATTAATAGCGAACAAGGCTTAATTCAAGCCATCAACAGTGTCACAAACAAAGGTAATTTATATTTAAGAAAATATTTTGCTTAATATTTCTTTGATGGGGATATATGAAACCTTTTGTGTAGCATTTTGAATGTTATGTTTATTATTTTATTCTGTGCGACAATTTTTTGAGCAAAACTCCAGTAATTGATAACAATTTTGTAATATGAATGTAAAAGTTATATTTTTATGGAGAGTGAATAACATTAGTAATTAAAATCGAATAATTATGTTTAGAGATAAATTATGTGATTCTAATTTAAATATTATTATTTTCAGGTAAGTTCCAAAAAAGGCCTTAATGTGACTTAGGATGGGTAAGATAATAAGTTAAGAAAAATGATCTACTTTTAGTTCTAATTAAAGCATTTCTGTTAGTTTTCAAAGTAACCATTAAAATACCTAATTTGGAAATATTTCTACACTAAGTTCCATTCATCGGCTCTAAAACGGTAGGAGCTTAACAACGAACTGACAAATACAAATTAACCATCGATACGATTAAATATATCACCAAATTTACTACATTAGGAGATTCTGTTAGTACTAAAATGCCATGTTAATTAAGCAGATGATTAGTTGTCTATCGCTTTATAATTCTTTAATTTATGTAGATAATTAAAAGCTAACTAGACTTCTGCTTTTTAGTAATATCAATTAAGTATAATGGAAAACATTTATAACCGTTTGGGACACGAGTTGTCCAGAGATTATTAAATATTCTACAATATCTGGAGATTTATTTTTATTCGGGATGTTCTGTTCGAGACCATGTAAATGATTGATGTCATTAATCAGACCGCTCTCTAAGTGAATTTGGAACTTCGTCAATGTTTCAATAATTATTCGAGGTTCAAATAAACGGAAAGTCAAGTAGGTATATTTCCATATACGTATATTAGGTGATGAAAATATTTATGTCATAACACAACTAGTTTGGGCTACGTTTAAAAAGCAAAAAGAAACATAACGGCAATAATATATTAAGAATTCTGCTAAATAAATTAATACTTTTGATATTTTAAGCTACAGGTACTTTGTTTTAAATACCAACATTATCATAATTGTACTTATTTGATTGTGAGTCTATTGTTCATAGGTGATTATTGTCAGAAATAGATATTTCGTACTAAGTTTACTTATTTGTGACATTAAACAAGATGTCCAATGTGCCATATTTCAAGGTAACCTCCTAGCATGAATGTAGAGCATTTAGACGTGCAATTTTACTTCCTTTAAAAATGACTAGCCTTCAAAACAATATTTGTATTTCATTTTTTGAGATAACCGCCAATGTAAAGGTATGTAAAGTTGATATGAGAGTGTTTTTGGCGTGGTTGAATACGAATAAGAGCTTATTTTTACATAAAACACAGGAACTGTTAAGAGTACTATAAAATATTCTTTTTTCTTGTCGTATTTGCAAATAAATTAAATACTTAGACCAACTTATTACCACTCAAAAATTAATTCAACTCAGAAAATAACGAAAGTTTTTGAATTAGATGCTAGTGGAGATATTTAGTGACATGCAGTTGGCAGCATTGCGTTGTGTACAACCTCCTCTGTGACCACATGTTCTTGGATTGATGACAGAACAACAGAAAGAAAATCGTATGGACGTTTGTCGCCAACTCCTTCAATAATTCAAAGATGATAAAAAATTCGTTAAAAGGATCATAGCGGGAGACGAAAATTGGTTTTATGGCTAAGACATCGAGACAAAAGTTCAATCATCACAATGGTTTGGCAAAGGATTACCACGACCCTAGAAAGTTCGTCAGTTTCGATTCAATGTCAATGTGATGCTCACTGTTTCTTCGACTATAATGGATTTGTGCATTTTGATTTCTCGCACCAAGGTGTTCTACAATGGTTACGTGAAAAATCCGCAAAAAGAGACTAGAGTGACGAAACAACTCATGGTTCTTGCACCATGACAATGCGCCGCGCACTCAGCTGTGTCCGTTCGTCAGTTTTGTGCCAAAAATCAGATTACTGTCCCCCTTCACCTTCCTTACGCGCCAGACCAGGCTCCTTGTGATTTTTCCTAATTCCCGAAATTAAAATCAGTGCCGAAAGGGCGCCTTTTTCAGACTATTGATGACGTCAAATCAAATTCGTCACAGACGACAGACAAAAATTATATCAATTTTTCTTTGGAACAGTACATTTCAGCGTTATACAAAAAGTATAGTGCAGCTTTCAAGCTTCCTTGATTGATGTTCTGGGTCATACAGTTCCTTGATTGGTTGTCACGTCATCGGTTTAAATCTCTTGATGTTTCGAATCTGAAAACTGTCGGTATTTATTATGTCAATGAGGTTTAGGTCAATAGATCTAAGAATCTTCTTGTAGATCCTATTGATCAAAATCTTTTCTTTCTTATCAACATTTTATGTCTCTCTCTTTTTGTGGTGTTAAAAGGTGGCCTGTCATATTTGTGCGTGCAATGTATCTGTTGATGTACGTTTTTCCTATGAGAGCTAATCTAACCATACCGTACCTTGTTTCTGGGCTAGATAGTTCATGTACCTATTATTCGTATTAGTCGGCTTTCTGTAAATATTGCGCCCTGAAGGGTCATCCAGTTTCTTCTTAACTAGAATATCTATTAAGAAGGGTACAAGTTCCAATTCCATGGAGACGTTGATATCTGGATGTATGCAATCCTTAAAAATATTTAATCTAATAGTGGAATAACTAGCTATCAATTTGTATAATCTGTAAAGTTTTAAGTTTAGAATGACTGAACTAAAAGTATTATCTCCATTTGGTTTTCATTTCTTGAAATTGTTCCTTATAAGCGTTTAGTTCTGATAGACATTTCGTTGCTTTTGTTGCTAGATTCTTCAGATGGTATCCAAAGACTTCATTCATTCAATTCTGTTTGCGGCTATTTGAAGCTGTTTTTAGGATAGTATTTAGATTATTATTACCTCTTACTGTTAATATTATGTAGAGGGTGTCTCGTAAAGAATATTCAATTTTTTTTGGGGGGGGGGGGGATAGTGCATAAAAGAAATTGACTAAAAATAAACCCAACCTTCTAAAAGCGCCGTTTTTTGACATTACCGAAGTAGTTTTTATGATGTAACCCTTTTTTTTGGAGAAATAAGGTCCATAATAGTATTAATATGAATTAAGTTATGACTACGGAAGGAAGTATTCTTTGATCACCCTGTATTTGCAATTTGTTTCATGATGATAGTTCATTGAATACAGCAAGACATTTAGGAAAATTATTGAATTTAGAAATTTTTTGGTATCTTGAATTTTTTATGTAAATTGTTAAATTTCTAGTAAAGTTACAAAACGCACAGGTATGCTTACTTACCATTACAATTATTTACTAGTATTTACAGACGAATTATTGAAACTGGTAGTGTCATACCTCGTTATATACGTTGTGATAGAATAGAAAACCACCCGCGCAAGATCAACGAATTTTGAGATGTATGCGAAGGGCAACTGACATGTTGCGGCTTTTCAGAATTATCAGTTTGAAGAGTCCTGAAAGAAAATTGTCTTTACCCTTACCACGTCCAAAAGATACAATATTTAATGTCTGAAGATTTTCCCTGACGCTTAGAATGGTCAACCACCATAAACAAAAAAATTTACTCGGTGTATTTTATTTATCGATATATGGTCAGACGAAAATCACTGAGAGTCATCACCAGCAACGTTCCTTAGTCAATGTATGAGCTGAAAATGTAGAGGAGCATTTGGTCGGTCCATTCCTTCTACTTCGAAGGCTCGATGTTTTGCAATATTTAAACTTTTTACCATTCACATCAAGAGGTTATAATGCACCAATAACTTGGTGAATGCCTAATTTGAATTCTGCTGATTTTTATCAGAAGTATTCAGTTTATATTTCAACGGGTAAACAAAAGATACCTTTCCACACTCCCAGTTTTATTCATACTCTTTTCTTTTTTAAAAAAAAAGTTACGTCATAAAAACCACTTTTAAGATCTATAACTACGAAACGGTATGTTTAAGAGGTCAGGTTTATTGTAGAATTTTTAGTCATATATTTTAAGTACGGTCACCATCCGAAGTTTGCAACATACTCTGTTTTATTAATTATGAATCGTTGCGGGTTTATATTATATAAAAAGAATGTCCTTTGTAATTCAATAGAAAGTACTAATTAGTGATTACATAAACATATAGAGAATGTATGCATCTCAAAGTAGTTACTTTTAAAATACCAAGTATCCGTTAAACTGATATGCACCTTTATGCATCACTTGCGTTGATTAAAGATACATATTTATCGTCAGGATATATAATATAATTGCACGATAATTATTATATATGCAAAATTCTTTTTTAAAAAACTGTAATCAGTTCGATTTATGAATTAATTAATATTAATTCTCAATCGAAAGGCCAATTTATCAGCACGTGCTTCCTCTGGACACGACAACCTGTAAAAACATCCTGGAAGGCACTGAAATAATAATCTCTAGCATCCTCAATTAATTATATGCAAGACACTTTACTGTCATCTCTTGAGATTATTGATCATTCTATCTAATTATTATCTAATGAACCTTACATCCACGTTATACCTAATACTTTTTAGTAGACCATCATTAATATAAGGATGCATAAATTCTGTCAAAATTATCTAAACGACTACCAAGAATGGCTAAGCCGTAATGTCGAGAAAAAAATAATTAGTTCTAATTAGATCACTAAAACGATTCATTAGCTATCACCTCATATTATTCGCGGCTGCTTCAGATAATATTTCATTAATAACTTCACTCAGAAGCACTTATCTTTGGATTCTAACATCTGGCACACGACAAAAAGATATATGTGTATTTTTATTTGTTTTAATCGCTGCTATACCGATTATCGAGATAATTGGTAGAAAAATAAGGAAAAAAAGATATTCTTTGCAAATTCTAAATTAAAATCTTTTTTCTAAAAAATAACTTAAAGGGAAAGTAAAACATAAACCGTTTAACAAACAAAACATAAAAAATTGGGAAATTAAGAAATATCTACTTAGGACTAAAAATTACTAATTACTATAAAAATTGTTCAAAATGAGCACCACCTTGCCTGATACACCCGCGCAAATCACTCCAGAAATAGAAATCCAAAGGATTTAAATCTCGTGATTTAGGCGGCCAGAACACTTGTCCTGACCGGCCCATCTATCGATCTGGATAAACTCTATTGAAGTGTTCCCTAACTCTTAATCTAAAATGAGCACCATCGTGCATAAACCATATATTAACGAGTGTTTGTAAGGGAAGATCCTCTAATAGATTGGGTAGTTCTTGAAGAAACTGTAAATATCTCTGGCATTTCAGTCTAGGTGGTAATTTAACAGGTCCTATTAAATAATGTCCAATTATGCCTGCCCATAAGTTGATTTGAATCTGCACTTGGTGGCGGGTTTGCCTTATACCATCAGAGTTTTCATCTGCATAAATGTGTAGATTATGCAAGTTGATGAGTCATGAACTTGGTTAACCTTTTCCAAAAGCCATGTGCAAAATTGTATTCTTACATGATAGTCATATATGTTTAACCTTGAACTTTTTGCATATGGTATGAATGGAGAAGTTGACCAAGTTTTACTTTCCCTTTAAGTTGTTTTTTAGAAAACTGTAAATAATTTGGTTCATGCACTAGTTGTCTAATCGCATTGGTTTAATTTAAGGATCAAAAGTTGATCAAAAACGAAATACATTGAAATTTGATATGCAAATATTTTGATAATCAAGGATATATCGAAAACGAACAAGACTAACTTTTTTATATAATGAAGGACGTTCTTTCTAATTCTCAATACAATGTCTGTAATTCTAAATGCAAACAATTTCCCCTATTTATCAAAGAAATAGGGCATAACTGATGCCCTAAACAAGCAATTCCAAAATTAGTTGAAAATTCTTATTTGTCATGTCAAAATACGTAATGGTGCCAATTTGTTTGTTTATATTATGACAGTTTTCAAAATTATTGAGACATTTTAAAATAAAATTCAAACATTGAACGCGTGCATCTTTGAAACCAGCAATATCTGCATAAGTCATATTTTGACCACCAGTATCTCCAGATTAGAAATTTCTCATCCTTTCGCAGACACCTTGTATGACATTTTCTAGTTTTGAAGTAATCTATTGATCAAGTTGTTCATCATTTTCTCTTTGCTGATTTGTGTATTTTGTAATCTCAAAGAAAATGAAATGTGAAATGCTCTAATAGGATGAGTCAAAGATAACACAGCCCCACAAAAAAAATTGAAATTATTTTCTCCGATATCTGAGAAGGTGCACTTAATGTTTTTGGGGTTGCTGAATCCGAATCCGGGGTCCGTTTATCCCCATCACGTCAGGGTCAAGGGCATCTGAAGGTCAAATTGCGGAATGACTATTAAAAAATCTGGAAAAATTTATATACATGTTTTCGGGGTCGCTAAATCTGAATCTGGGGTTCTCTTGACCTTGAAGTGTCAGAANTGTTAAAATACGTAATGGTGCCAATTTTTTTGTTTATATTATGACAGTTTTCAAAATTATTGAGAAATTTCAAAATAAAATTCAAACATTGAACGCGCGCATCTTTGAAACCAGCAACATCTGTATAATGCATTTTCTCTTTGTTGATTTGTGTATTTTATAATCTCAAAGAAAATGAAATGTGAAATGTTCTAATAGGATGAGTAAAAGATAATTTTTATTGATTTGAATTGAAGTATTTGATTAACGAATAATTTATTTTAAGTACAAAACCAAGTAAGTTTTTTCTTTGTTTGTTTAGTTTTTCTACTTTTGCCACTAAAGTCTACTGTTTGTTTCAAGTTGAACAAATCACAATAACGCCTGATACAGAAAAAAAGTTATATTAGTTTCTTCACTAAATATTGACCACCTTAAAAATACACAAGTATATATTAACGTCGGAGTTCATTACCTCACTATGTGTGTACATCCATTTATTTGGAATTATTAATAACCTTGGCGTACAGTTAGTTAATATATTTTCACTGCTAATCGCATCACCGATGCCATATTTTTCAATTAGAAGGCTGACCCTCACGTCTCCATTTGAACTCGGGGGGGACTGATGGGAACATTTGAGAACCTTTCTAGAGCCCATTGGCTTTATGCCAAGATCAATTTTAATATTCATATCTCTAGTTTCTGGAGACTGTAAAAAATGTACAACGTGCCTTCAGATACATTGTGGTTAAGTGCAGCTTGTAAGAAAGTATATGAAACTTGTAACGAACAGATTTATGATTTTAGATTTATTATTATGCCAGTCGCTAAGTGAAGCTGTAATGAATGAAATTCCGTTCGGTTTTAACGAAGCGATACATAAAAAAAAACATAAATCAATTTTTTCAAACATATCGAACTCGGATATATATTATTTTATTTATATAAAAACGAACTAAATCCAATTGGTACAAAAATTTAAAGTATTGTTTACAACTGTTTGTGACTTGAACTGTATAGTTTTTTTGTTGGGTTTTTTAGTTTATTTATTTATTGATATTAGCTCTTAAACAGTCAACAGGCCAATTAAAGGATGGAAAAATTTATCACAAATTATTGTTATAAAAAAATATAAAAAAATCTATATAAAAATAAGAAACGACCGTCAAAATGTTTGGAATAAAATGAAAGACGTTTTTACTTATGATTTTATAAATGAAGTTCTTCTGTGTGAACATGAACTCAACATACAGGGTGATTTACTATATTTTGACTCTCCCATTAACTTATATATTTTAAGAGTTTTTTCCAAAGCCATTTCGTGCGACCGAAAATAATAAAAATTAAGTTTTTTCAGAAATGTTGCTATATCTTAAAATTTAACTGTTTTAGATATGTATGTATTCACGCTTAATAAAAGTTAAAGTGGACCGATATGTGAATAAAATAGAACAATAAAATATAGGGTGTTAGTTTGGAAAATTTTAGAAAATCAATTTTAAACTTTCTAAAAGTGGTCGTAATATAAAAAATGCCCTGTATAAAATATCGATATTAGCTAAGTCTTTGCCTAACATCTGCCTATAACTCTGTCAAATATTTTTGCTTTAAATGTTAGTAGTTGAAAGTTAATACAACTTCTTCGAGGTCATGTTTTTTTCAAAATTCGAAGAATTTTCCACATAACTTGGCAATCCCGCACTAAAATGATAAACTGTTTATATTCCCATATACACAATTTTCTCGGAGATCCATATGTTTAAAAATATACATATACATTTAAAAAATGTAATATTTGGCGTGTCCCGTTTTTACTCATCACATAAGAAGAAGAGGAAAACATTTTTGTAATTAATTTTTTTACAATATATGACTAGTTACAAATCGAATGAATCATGAATATTATTGTAAAAATCGAAAAATCGACAAAAATGGGGTTAAAAAACATTACATTTTAGAGAATTTTTTTGGGGTCTTTAAATTGGGTATAGGACCTTCATACTTGGCTCAAGAAAACTTCATGTTATGTAGAATCATCATACCAAATTTCATCAAAATCGGTTCTATAGATTTTGCATAATAATTTTGCAATCCAGATTTTAACAAAAAATTTGCAAATTTTCAAAATTATGCACAGCAAAAATCAAGGCCCTTAGATACTTGAAAATTTAATCACATATAGAAGGGCTCTCAAGCTTTCAAACGCTTTGTGAAAAATTCGGATCCGTCAATTAGGAGAGCTCTGGCGCTTGTTTAAACATTGGTCGAATTTTTGTACTTACACAATTAGAATAACTTTGTAATATTCAATCAAATTAAATTTTTAAAGCAGGTTTTAAAAGTTATTGGAAAGACGCTTCTTTTAAATAAAAAACAGATCGATTGGTCAATTATTTACGTAGTTATAGCCGATCAAAGTTAACCGTCATTTACACTAAATGTTCTAGGACATCTGAGCTAATTTTTTAAAAAATACCTTTGGTATTCCGAATACTTACCAATTCTAAGTTTGCAATACTTTTCTTCATTGGCAACCTACTTTAAAATGTTTAAAGTTATTTATGCAAGCGTACGAGTGGTAGTGGTGGGGGAAGCAGAGAAGCATTTCGAAATTGAATCGGCGAGTTCAAAACCGCGACGCGCTTAAAATTTTTTAATATTTCAACTTCTAGAGGCTGATTTTGATGATTTTTTTAAATCGATGTCTCGCAATTTAAAAAAAAACAATTAGCATATTTTCAAATGCCTATCGTTAATAATTATTGGTCTTTCAACAGTCCCATAATTATTTATCTCTAAACTTCCTTTAATTATCAACTTAATTTTTTTATTGTATCAAAGGTAAGTGCATAAACTTATAATATACTGTTTATCAAAGATCAAAAACAAATTTATTTAAATATTCTAAAATTGTTTAGACAACAATTCAACCCTCTAATTTAATAGTACCCCGCGGTTTTTTCATTTTTAATGNTCTTTCCAAGAACTTTTAAAACCTGCTTTAAAAAATTTGATTTGATTGAATATTCACAAAGTTCTAATTGTTTATAAGTACAAAAATTCGACCAATGTTTAAACAAGCGCCAGAGCTCTCCTAATTGACGGATTCGGATTTTTCAAAAAAAGTTTGAAAGCTTGTGAGCCCTTCTATATGTGATTAAATTTTCAAGTATCTAAGGGCCTTGGTTTTTGCTGTACAAAATTTTGAAAATTTGCAATTTTTTTTTCAAAACATGGATTGCAAAATTATGCAAAATCTATCGAATCGATTTTGATGAAATTTGTTTTCAAGTTTTCTTGAGCCAGGTATGAAGGTCCTAAACCCAATTTAAAGACCCCAAAAAAATTCCCTAAAAAGTAATGTTTTTTAACCCCATTTTTGGCGATTTTTCGATTTTTACAATAATAATCACGATCCATTCGATTTGTAACTAGTTATATTTTGTAAAAAATTTAATCACAAATATTTTTTTCCTCTTCCATTTTTGTATAAAATCAACTCTTGAAAAAATACATAATTAAATAGGAAGAAAATATAACATTTTTCGAATTTTTTTAACATATTGTGCCGCCAAAAGTTAAGCCCGCGTTTTTTTTATGCGCATAGAAAAATTTTCATTTCAATTTTGATGAGTTCCTTGCTGACCAGTTTTTAGATATTTAATGTATGTTCGTAATATTCAATTATTTATACTGTTTATGTTATATTTATCTGAATGTGTTTTTTTTTAGCTTTAGTGTAGTACTGCTTATATGTTGTATCTTTCGTGTTTTTCTTTCTTTGACTTGTGTAAACATTTTAATGTATAGACACCAATAAATGATTTGATTTGATTTGATATTTGAAAGCCAAAAGCCAAAAATCTCCGTGGATATACAATTCACCCAAACCAAAATAGATACCGCCTAGTCCAATATAAAAACATTTCCTTATCGATGTTAAGATCAAATCGCAACATGGAATCAAACTTAATACCCAAATCAGTAATGTAATTAACTCTCTCCAATATTGTGTTATTTATACAATAAATCATCAGTAATTTGTTTTTCCTACGAGAAAATGTAATCACTTTACATTTAGATTAATTCTTCCATGAGCACTATGTAGCTAAGGAATTCAAATCGGTCTGTATTTTATAACAATCATCACCACAATTTACACTCAAAACATTTTTAATCGTCAGTAAATAGGATTCTACAACTTTTGGTACTGGCTGAAATATCATTTACAAACAGTGAAAATAAAGTTGGTCCTAAGTGACTACCCTGCGGCACCTCTGATTTCACATTAATTTCCTTCGATACAAAACGATTTATTTTAATAATCTGGGTTCGATCGCATAATATTGATTAATGTGTAAGCCAACTTAAAAAATATAATTAAAAAATACACTATTGAAAAAAAAATAAAAATTAAACATTACTTACCATTTGTTTGACTATATTGATTTTATTTCTATATGCAAAACTAAGTAAAATTTGTTTTTTTTAGGAACTTTTTTTATAATTACAGTGATACACGATTTAAACAAATTGTAGCACCATTATCCTTGTCTAAACCTTTTTTTAAAAGAAAAGATAAACTCATATGAGACAAAAGAATTATACATAAATGAAGAGCAAATTCCTTAGCGAATAAAAAAGTTAATAAAGTTAAAAATAGCTTACAAAATATATTGATATAATGTTTATCTGTAAACCACAGAAACCGAAACCCAGAATTAATTAAAAAAGTAATGACAACACTTTTTTGCTGCCGTCGTCTTAAGTGGATATGATATAAAGTTCTAAAGATTTATTGTGAAGCGACAGGATTTGTTACAGATTTCACAACAAGCGATGGTGTCATTTGAAAAATAAAAATTTGCCGACCAGATAATTGGGTATATTGAGTGATTAGATACGACCTCGGCCGTAACTTTTTTGAATGCGGAAAGTACGCTGACGTAAGTGCAAAAGTCTATGACAAATTTAATAAAAACATCCAGTCCAGCATTTAGTACAGGCTTTATCTCTTGATCGTAACGATTCGATCGATTAGTCTAAGGTTTCAAATTTATCAGTTGATACGATCTTTTATCCACTCCTTTTATGCAAAAAAACACGCTTCTTAACCGATATTTAAATGCTGCGAAATGGTTTTTCTACCGGTGTAAATTTTTTGTCTTTTAATGAATATTTTAAATCCCTTAAGCTGCTTTTTCATACTTATGTACTTTGGAATTTACCAAATCCAATTGGACAAGGTGCATTAGTATGCCAACTTTCAAGAATTTTGAAATATTTAAAAACTGTTAAATTCAGTGAAATTACCATAATGAATTCATTTATTCTTCTACAGATTCACCTATACTTTACTTTAGAGCTTGAGCTGACAGCGCTTCTTCAATTTTTATGTTTCTCATCTTACTTTTAAGGTTGTGTACCGCTTTTTATAAATATTAAACTAAATGGGCACAAGGTTTAAAACGAAGACAATCTAATCTAAAAATTAAAACATTACCTGTTTTACAAACTTGCTGTATAATATTATGAACAATAGTGCTATTCGACAAAATGTAAATAACTAACCTGATTATTCTCTGACGCAACAAAATTGGCGCGAGGGATTACCGATATTTACAATTTGTTTAAATCCTCATACTTTGGGAAACTAAAAAACATGGGCTTTAGATTCATTTTTACTGTTTCCAGAATACAAAGCTACAGACAGGTGCAAGACATACTGGATTTTAACCCACACATACATGCTAGTCGAAATACACCGGCACTACACAACTAAAGTCTCCGCATAACCTCAAATTTACAATCTGATTTAATCCACCGAAATTACGCAAATTTTTAAAGTTATGACATAATTATTATTGTGGCAGTTTCCGAAATAACTCAATTAAATTAACAATAGCTTTGTGGCCTTCTATCGGTTAAAATTAGAGACTAAAAATACATACCAAAAGTAGTGACGTCACGAAACAAAAAAGTATTAGATGAGAGATCTTGTAGGTGGTACTGGTAGAACACTGGAAAATCATAATGTAGAAAAGTTAGGGTTTTTTATTTTAATTGAAGTATAACCCGTTGTCCAAAAAATAAGGTGAATTTGTTTAAAAAATAAAAAATCTGTATTTATTCTTCCAAGTCAATTTCGTCGCCTTCAAAGCCACCTGATACAATGCACTTATGCCAACGTTTTTTCCAACTCTCGAAATAGTATGAAAAGTCCTTTTCCGGTATGGCCTTCGATGCTTTCGTCGATTCGGCTTTTATTTCCTCAATTGAGTCGAAACTGTGTCCACGGAGTGGTCCTTTGAGTTTAGGGAATAGCCAGATGTCACTCAGTGCTAAATCAGGCGAATATGAGTTAAATTTTTGGTGAAATGGTCTCGAATTATCAATGCTGTGTGAGCCGGTGAATTATCATGATGAAAAAACCAAGAGTTGTCTGTTTATAATTCCAGCCTTTTGCGACGAATATCATCATGCATACGACACATTAGACACAAATAATATTCCTTGTTGACAGCTTGGTGGGTTGGAAGAAATTCATGGTACACTACGCCACGGAAATCAAAGAAAACTGTCAACGTGACCTTGATTTTTGAGTGACTGGCGTAGTTTTTTCGGTCTTGGTTCACCTTTCGCACGATATTTATAACGTTTTGGTAGTCAGAAATCATTGTTTCACATATGTCATCGCGAAATCATTGAAGTTGTACAACTTGTAAACATTTTTTTGCGATATAACCTCATTAGTAAAGGCCTTCTGTACATCCTCAACGTTTCCGCAGAATATTCATTCCGCAAACAAAATTTAATGCAATTTTTTTGCTCAACAAAATCAGACACGGTGAAAATTGATAAACTCACTTTCGTATGTTTTCAAAAACAGGAGTTGAGACAACTCTGCATAGATATCAAGGACAGTACCACCAACCTACAAAAAAAATAATTGTATACTTTCATAACACCGAATAATAAAGAATATAATAATACACCATCCAAAATCTTAACAGTTTTTATTAAAATTTATTCATTTATACATAAAAAAATTGAACTACCGCTTAATGTTCATTTCCTTTAATAATTTTATCATTTTATGTTTTGTTAATTTAATTTACTCTGAATCAACGTTGAAAAAAGAAGAGAGAAAGAAAATAGAATTTTTTCTCAGGAATACAATAGTGTACCTATAATTTTTGGGGGTACCTCTAACAATAAGGGAGATATGACCAAAAAGTCTACAAACTGGCAATAAATCTCTTTGTTACAGATTGCGCAACTCCTTTGGTCATATTTACCTTATATAACTGTAACCAACATCAAATGTGTTTCATAAAAAAACTGTTTATTTTGGCACCACTGGAATGTTAATTTTCTGACACCTAAGAATATACAGGGTGTCCCACCAGGAACTGCGTCGATCGTTATCTAGAAAAAGTACTACACCGAAAAATTTTAAAATTTGGCAACATGGCAATGTCCCTGGGGCAAACATAACTAAAATATCTAGAACTGGCTAGCACTTCCGGTTATACCGGAAGTCGACACCAACTTCGTTATTTTAAATGGCCTATACATTGCTGTATTTTCGGATTCTACGTGAAATTTGAGGGTCACTTTATTAAATATTCCCTATACCTAGGAGTTATAGAATTTGAGATATTAATATTTTTTTAAGGAAAATTTTGACTGATGCAAGGGTCCGCGGAGATGCTAGTAACTCTTTTCAGGAGCATAATATCAAGCGGATTTTTGGCATAGGTAATACTAAATTATAGTATACCAACAAATTAAAACATTTAATACTAGGTGTTTCATTTTTGCTTTTACATTTTGATAAATCCAAACAGCTATAATTTTGTTAACTTAAATGGAACACCCTGTATTTTTTTAGTCTGTCGTATGTAGATTGAAATTTCTTTTCAAGCCATATAAGCATTATTATGGTTGCCCTTACTACTTTTAGAGATATTTGCAATATTCTATTTTTTGGACACTTTTTCTCATATCAGACCAGTTGTCAAATTAGCCATGACCAGAATCAATCCAAAAACATTTGTCAAGTTAGTTGTCAAATTATTGTTGTGTCTGAATAGTTTTTTCTGATAATTTAAATAAAAATGCCTGGAGATCGTTTAAATTATACTAATGAGGATTATTTTAATTTGTTTGTTATTTATTGAAAAACGCAGCAAATTCTCCACATATTCTTGAAATTACTTTGTCACATTTTCCATGTTGCCAAATTTTCAAAATTTTCGGAGCAGTTAGGTAATTGTATCTACTTTTATTTAAGTGATTTCGTATTTTCATTGCAAGAAACTTTATTTTTTTTTGCAATAATTTTCTCTAAATAGAGGATAACTAAGATTATGCTTTGTGATAATTTCTTTCAACAGTATTGGTTTCAGAAAATAGACAAAGTTGTGCGAAACATATTTTCTACCTTTTGTGAGCATGTCTCTTCTTCAAATCTTTCGGTTATTATCTTTTGTACTCTGACAATGGCTCTGGTGTCTGTAACAACCGCTATTGAATAAAATTTGGTGCTTTATTATTATAAACAATATAAAAACAATGAAATACTGGTAGGAACTCAAAAACCTTATTTTATGTAGTGGTGCCGGCTATGAAATTACATAAATCGATTCGATTTGGTTAGTAGATCCAGCATCTCACAGTCGGGGTTTTTAATTTGAATAATTAAACAATTTATCTCCTACTTAATCCCTTTCACGTTATGATTTTATATTACAATGAAAAATCTTGTGAACATTTTACTAACATCATAGAAAATAACATATTTTTGTTGCAGTGTGAGACCGTGAAGTTTATTAAGCTATATACAGAATATGCTGCTAATCTGATGGTTCATTGTAAGAGTAACAATACCAGTGAAAGTATGCAAAGTATTAAGTATTAATAGAGAGATAATGGATGGGTTTTCACTTTTCTATTAATATTTTCCTGAGAGTTTTAATAATATTTCTTTAACAAGCAGAAAAAAATATTCTTGTAAAAGGTTGGTGAACTTTTATCCTGTTTTTAATATACAAACATATTTAAATCTCTATGAGATTTTAAAATAAATTATTTCCCTGCGCATTATATACTGTTACGAAAGTTTTATGTGTCACATTTTAGAAATATACATTAGGTGTTATAAATTATGTAAAATTAATATACCGTACGCGCCTAAAGTATGGAATAAATTCAGTAAAACCGAAACAAATTTTTTTTGGGAAAAATACCCGAACAGGTCGATTTTTAATTTAAATAATACATATTTTAGCATAAAAAGTGATTTTCAACCGTCATTTGTTCTCGAGTAATGACGTCATCGACATTTTTTTACATAGGAAAGTTTTCGAGTAAATGACGATTGCATGTTAGAAAACCCAAATCAATTAAAATAAAGCAAAAACGTTATCAAATTTAGTTTTTCGAAATGCCTGAAGTTTTTTATGGATCACGTAGGTGTAAATCTTTACAAAGTGTTACTGCTATACAGACTTTCTGAGTATTGTAAGCGATATAAAAATTATTGTTGAATTTAAAGTATTATGGCACATTTAACTGTCACACAAAGAATTGAAATTTTAATTCTTATCGGATGCGGGGATAAGACTAGAACGCAGCAGGAAGTTTGCGATTTATTTAATGAAAAA
>NW_019416246.1:565457-572199 GCF_000390285.2 Anoplophora glabripennis
AACCGTTAAAGATAACGATTTGAAACAAGAGTACCTTTTTAACGTAAAACAGTTCGGGAAAACGGAATTTGCTGTCCAATTTGTTAAAAAGTCAAAGATGAAAAAGTTACACACGCAAAGTACCAAGGGCCCCCCCGTACCCACCCCAATGGACCTTGTGGAAATAAATGGATTAGTCCATCAAATTGCTCATCAAAATTTAACTGTGTATACCAAATTTCATTCATTTATCACAACGCGATTGAGAGATATTGCAAAAAAATGATTTCCATTCCTCCCTTTTCAATGGGTCCCTGTGCCCTTAGCAAGCATTTCCGGACCCATGTTCATATGAACTTTTTTACTTAGTTTTGATTATAGAATCGGCCTGTTCAGGGTTGGCAGCTAATTATGAGACACCCTGTGTAGTAAGATATACATATAAAAAAATGGTAAAAAGTGGCACTGGATGAAAATTAAAATTTATTAATATAAATGTTAACAGTAGGTAAATATTTAGATAAGTTAATATCTTCTCAATACCTACATGAATAGGAAAATTTTCTAAGACGGAAATATTTTACGTCAAAGTAATCAACTCTTTGCCATTCTTTACTGGGTATCCTCATATCCCTCATTTCTAATAATGGACAATAATATGGAGATGACTAAAAATACAGAGCAATTTTGAAAACGGTAATGAAAAGCGATTTCGTATTTGTTTGTTTGTTGTCATACTGTAGAAAATCAAAAGTATTACAAAAGTTCAGCCTGAATTATCGAGCAAAAAATTTCCTGGGGAATATATAACAGTATCTTTAAACTTACAACACAGAAAAATACCGTAAAAGCCAAGTGGCTCTACTGGCAGGAATCAAACGTACCATATCTAGATAATTTGTTAAATTAGATAAAAGCCGACAACTTGTCAGTGTATAATATACAATTGTAACTATAAAAGCTATATACCAAAGCCATATATAAGGTGAAACAACTTGTAAACGATTTGTGCTTGAACCTGGTAAAATGGCAAATATTTTTTAAATAGCGATGCTTGATTTTGATGCGCAATCATTTAAAAATAATAGTGTGCTGCTTATTTTATATAGGGCTGTTTTATTTTTACTAAAATATGTTGTGCTATTTCCTATACCATTTGAAATAAGTTCAATTTTAGGATTTATATTGGTATTGTTTCTTCATTATGATCTCTTCCAACAGAGTTCTTTTTTGATATCTAGATAGAAATATTTTGCATTTTTTAACAAACTATTTGTGCTAAATTACGAATTATTTCTAATACATAATAATTTTGAAAAAGGCAGCAAATGTTCACTCATGATAATAAAGGATGGATACAGCTAAAAATACTGAGGACCATTATCGATCTTACAAAAGCTTGATAGAATTATCTTTAAATTAGGCAAGGAATTCAAAATCCAATATTAGGCCTGTTCTACAGCAATTGAGGTTTGATTTGTAACTATAAGAAATATTTGACCAATTCATTCGTGACATTAAAATTGTTGAAAGTACATACATAACAACTGAAGTGATTGGTGATGATTAGTTTGAAAACAGTTTGAAACTGCTGCAGAAATAAACCTATTATATTGTGTGTTATATCTAACAGAATAGTGGCGCTAGCTCTAAACCAAACAGTACACAAACAAGTTTTTTTAAGAGAAAAAATGCTAGAAACCAAGACAGCCTTGTTTAAGGTAACTTGTTAGTGATTATTACATACTTAACTGAAAATTAAACGTTCAATTTAGGAGCTGCTGGTATTTATATTACCAAAAGTAGACAATTTTATACCTAAAAAAATTATTGAAAATGTTACTTTATACTTATGCAATATCAATATGAACTTCAACATTTAAACTTACATATTATCTAAACTTACACATTTAAAATAAAAAATTAGAAAACACAAACACCTAAATATTTCACGCATCTAGTTATTGTTATTATATTATTAATTCTATTATGATTATTATGAATCTGAAAATAAGAAAACATGTTTGGAAGGTTAATGGAGGGGATAGGGTCAGCACGCCGCGCCATACGTATAACTGCCAGCTACCTTCAATGACGACTAACGAGTTTGCACACCGACCCTGCGACCTAATATCAAAAACGTTTTGTTTCACGGTAACAAATATACTTTATCTTTTATTTTATGCTTGAATGTAGTAACACTAGATTTTAATTTTAATACTGTATATATTTTTTCTTATATTCGTAAATGCTATTTGTAAAGCGTAATTCAAAAGCAGCTTTAAAAATATTACTGGCCAAAGTTGATTCACTATTTTAATAAATGAGAAGTAGTTAGTGTAACAAATGTATTTTAATTTGTTGAAAGGTTTAAATACTAAACTATACCGTTATTTGAAATTTTAATTGCGAATCAGGCTGAAGATAACATTATTAGAATTTGATTAAAATTAAACATATATTTGATTATAAATTTTTGGATGAATTAAAAAATAGTGCAATAATAATTTGACTAGTTTCTTGAAACTCTTGTATTTTTAGAGTCTTGAACTATGCACCGGCTTCAACCAAAAGGATTGATCAAGTTCTTAAATAGTGCCTATTTCCATTATCTAATTTCAAATATTTTGCAATTATTACAGGTGCACTTCCTATTGTACTTTTACAAGAAGACTGTTGATAAAACTGTTGACTGTTTCTGTATGTAAGGAAAAATCTACTTTTATTTCTTTTGGTTGATTTGGTTTGGTTCATTGAGATGAAATATATTTCATAACCTATTTCAAAACATCTGTTGTATCTTCCTCCACGCTAGTGAATCCTTGAAGCTTTAGTTATGGTATTTTAACTAGTAAATATGTACATTTCTCGCTTATCTTCTTATACGCTTTACCCTTCCTTCCAAACACACCCATCACCAAAACTACTGTAAGAGATAAATTTCATTTAAAGCTTTATTAATCGATGTTGGAACCAAATCCCCTTTCAACACTTTGGATATCTTCGAGACGTAGTCTTTTGATTTCATTTTGAAAAAAGGCGAGGAAAACGGGAAGTGTCATGTCATTATTTTACAGTTAGTGTAGATTTTATAATGGAATATTTGGTTCACAAAGTATTGTAATCAAAAATATGAACTGAAATCAAATAAACTCAAACTTACCAACTCCTGAGAGTCAGCTAACATTATGATCTCTAAGCAACGCATATTATTTTATTTCTCAAATTCCAATAAATACATATTGCATATTCTTTGTCATAAAATAGTATTGACTTAACCGGTAATACATTTTCTGTGTAGAGCTGCATTATTTCTAATATTTTCCGGTAAACCAATTTTATAAAATACCAACAAACTGACAACTAAAGCAATAAACGTCTATGTATCAGCTATGGTCCGAAACTACTAGTGTTTAGTTTGATCAGACTTATTTTTCGTTGAAAAAATCAATTTATATTAGATTATATTGCTCCCAATCGACATTCATCCCTCGAGTCAGAGGATCTCGGGCTAAATTAACGTTAACCCCAGAACAATACAATCCTTACAACACTCTTGGTACATATATCATATAACTATAATTATACCTAACTATTATATCTTAAAACATCAATATAATGTTTTACATCATCGCTCTTAGCAACCAATGTATTTTCCATAAGGTTCATGATTTCCATTTTTTTTATAAGTTGCTAAAAGCGGCTAACAAAACTTTTTGTTTGTTCATTTCCAGTCCACAAATACTCTATATTAATTTTTGTATACCTACATTGATTTTTGTGGTAAAAGATTTCCTGTTACATTAAGATAAATTCTGTATCTGATTCACTTCATTCATTCATTCATTCATTCATTCATTCATTTTTATTTTACTTTAAGCTAAACAAAATATGCAATTTGAAACCAAACTTAACTTTTACAATGACTACAAAACGATGACATTTAATGTGAAAGAAATCCAACGCTAACTGTATTTTCGCGGAATTGTTATGGAAAATCCATTTTATGATGAGGATTGGAATATTCATTTTTTGCTATCAAAACTTATTTCAGAATTATTAAATTTCGTTGTGATAGTGTAGAACTGTAGAATATGTGTTACGCCCTTTATAAATACTGAACTGAATTGAATTTGACACTAGTTCTTACAAATTAGCACATAATCGCTTTGGATACGTTGGATAAAATGCAAAGTAAAAATTCTGTAACATTTACAGAAAAAATAGAGGCAAATGGCAAATTATTGTTGGGAAGAAAATATATTAAGTAATTTTATAGCTTGTAAATGGTAAGCAGACTTTGTAATCACTTGCCTGCTTGAAGCCTTTGAAATATTCATGGGGCGTTATCAAATTTAATGTTTAATCTCAATACCATATTCCGAATCGTAATTTTTATAGATTCAGGGAATATAATCATGTGATTACACAAAATTGGAAAACAATTTCCAATTTACTAAGCGCCGATTAAATTTATAATACGATGCATGAAATTCCCGAACGGAATATTTCCATTATACGTACGATAAGTGGTAATAAAAATCTCGTATGATATGTTGCGGAGAATATATGCTGCATAATTTTTACTATATAGCGATTCCGACGCGAGCGTGCTGCGATGCATGTTAATCGCTTCTGAATTTCAAACGCGTTTAAAGTAATAATAAAGAAGCGGGCATCCGGGAAATCTCCATTCAACTGTGAAGACATAATCACAGGTTGTGCGAAAGGAAAATGTGCACTAGATCATATTATACAAGTCCGCTCGACTACTGGCTTACCGTTTTGTACATGCTATGAATAATTACCCGCCACTTTATTGCGGTAAATTACACATTACAGGTGAAAGTTGAACAAACTAAATTCACGAATTTTCATAATTTTGTCGTTAATTGTCCTTTACTTAACATAGTGGCAGATAAGATGGGGATTACTTAAAATTGCAGTAGGTACTTAATTCTTTTTTGCTGCATATACGATATCAATAATGAAAATATGGTCAGAGACAGTTTCAAATATGGAATTAATTGGTTGCTCTGTAGTAATTTATATTTAAAAAAAAAACTATTTCTTAAAAGATATTCAGCTGTGGTCGTCTTCCTGTCACTGGTTGCCCCTTTGCGATATTAATATAAACAGTCTAATCCTGGATCCACAATCGTACGTAATAACGGATTCGTTGTAACCACATGACCATCAATATCCAATCAGCAGAAAGGCTGTATAATGTTATATACAGGGTGTATTTAAATGAAAGGGCACAAATGATATCAGAGATTCCTTAGGTGAAAATAAGCTGATTTATCCTAACACACTTATATCCCAAGTCCCATAATAAAAAAGATACAGGATGTCAAAGTGAAAAGTAAAAAATGGTTTTCCTTAATAATTTCTAAAGACATGTTTCAAATTTTCGAGCGAGATTTTTTCAGGGTGGAAAATATAATATGCGGAGTAATATTATGCATTAAATATGTGTTAACTTTTTTGTCAGCTCTCGTATAAAGTTATTAATAACAAAATATGAATTATTGTACTCTTTCGAACAAAAAAAGTATATTTATTGAANATAAATAAAACATATCTTAAAGGATGTTTTCGAAGTAGTTTCCATTTTATTGTAAACATAGTCTAATTCTACGATTAAAATTACAATATAGATACCCTTGCTCATGTTTCTGTCGTTCTTTACTTCCTCAGTTGCTACAAAAATTCTTTGACGAAGCATTTCCACACTATCAGTAGGATTAGAATAAGAAATATTTTTTAGGTTACCCATAAAAAATAGTCCATGATTGTGAGGTCAGGTGATCGCGCAGGCCAGTTGACGAGTGCATTATTCCCTCGACCTGTCTATCTCACAGGAAAATTTAGATTTAACCATTGCCAAACAGCTAATATACTATGGGCAGGAGCTCCATCGTGCGTGTACCACGTATTCACGGACAGTTAGTGGCAACTCTTCAATTAATATTGGGAGTTGCTCATTTAAAAATTTCAGATATTCACCGGGACGTCGAGGAGGAATAAACGGACCAATAAGATAATCTATCCCGCCCATACATTTAAACAAAAATTATGCTAAACTCTCGATTTACAGACTTGATGGGGGTTTTGATCAGACCGTGAGTGAATATTACGATGGTTTACTAAACCATGTCTTTGAAATGATGCTTCATCAACAAACAAAATATTGGATAAAATATTTACATTTTCTCTTGAAATATCCGTATACCACTGACAAAAATAACGAGCGTTCAAATAAAAACGTGGTCAAGTTGGTTCTGAAAATTGGGACGTAGGGGATAGCGTATAGCAAATGAACTTAAAAGTCATCTGTCAAAGCGCTATATCGCTGCTATCAATTTGAATATTTTCGTTTTAAAAAGCGTTTAAAATGGTGTTTTCTCAAGAACAAAAAGTGTTTATCATAGAGTCCTACTTTAGAAATGGACGCAAGATTGATGGAATATGGAAGTATTCTATTGAGGAATGTTTCATAGAATTTCAAAATCAATTTCCCGGCGTTGTTGAGTACAAAATTTTTCAAAGTGCAGTTCAGCGTTGTGTTAATGTTTTTCGTGAAACGGGCAGTGTAACAAGAAAAGAAGGAAGCGGCCGACCTAAAAAGCGGACTGAAGAATTAAAAGAAAATGTCCAACAAATAATGGAAAATGCGCCAAGAACTTCTGTACGTGTTTTATCACAAATGGTGGGAGTATCAGTCGGTACCTGCCACACAGTGTTAAAAAAAGATTTGCGT
>NW_019416246.1:572455-578476 GCF_000390285.2 Anoplophora glabripennis
GGTATGTGAAAATGTAATAGTGTGTCAATTATTATTATTATTATAATTTAAAAAAAACATATCTTAAAGGATGTTTTCGAAGTAGTTTCCATTTTCTTGTAAACAGTCCAATTCTTTACTTCCTCAGTTGCTACAAAAATTTTTTGACAAAGCATTTCCACACTATCAGTAGGGTTAGAATAAAAAATATTTTTTAGGTTACCCATAAAAAATAGTCCATGATTGTGAGGTCCGGTGATCGCGCAGGCCATTTGACGAGTGCATTATTCCCTCGACCTATCTATCTCCCAGGAAAATTTAAATTTAACGATTGCCGAACAGCTAATGTACTATGGGCAGGAGCTCCATCGTGCGTGTACCACGTATTCGCGGACAGCTAGTGGCACCTCTTCAATTAATATTGGGAGTTGCTCATTTTAAAATTAAAATATTAAAAATTAAAAATTAAATTTAAAAAATAAAAATTTTCAGATATTTACCGGGACGTCGAGGAGGAATAAACGGACCAATAAGATAATCTATACCGCCCATACATTTAAACAAAAATTATGCTGAAATCTCGATTTACAAACTTGATGGGGGTTTTGATCAGACCGTGAGTGAATATTGCGATGGTTTACTAAACCATGTCTTTGAAAAGATGCTAATGATGAAATATTCATATACCACTGACAAAAATATATCCTATTAATCTGGAGTAATCAATTCTTGCACATATTATTGGTGGTAGTACCACTACAGAAATTATTAAGGAAAAACCATCTTTTATTTTTACATTTTGACACCCTGTATCTTTTTTATTATGCTACTTGGGATATAGGAATCCTTGGTATCATTTGTGTCCCTTCATTTAAATACACCCTGTATATCATATATTCGTGCGAGATCGTTGTGGCAGAATGTCAGAGATAGTTCAAACGAGCCTTATTACTTCAGTGTTCGAAGTGAGGTTTGTTTACGTTTGATGTACAGAAGTTTTGCGCTTTTACTGTGCAACAACAAAAAATGAAAAGAAAATAAATAAAAAGTATCAAATAGGCTACTAAGCCTTGATTCACTTCCACGAAATTTGGCTATCTTTTATTTACTGTTTCTTTATTAGTTTTTTCATTATAGAAAGAAAAAAGCAAAAGTTCAATACACCAAACGATTAACAGTAAACAAACCACATTTTGAACAGGTTAAAATTCATTAGCTTTCATTCATTTAAACCTCAATGAAGTGTCAAGACGTTTAAATGGGAAAATCCATTGAATTATTGAAATATCTCAATGTAAATTTAAAAAATATTAACAAACGCAATAACTTATGATAAATACATATTTAGAAAGCATGTAAGTAACAACTCGTCTTGCAAAATGGTAAATTTTTCAAAGATTTTTATTGTAATACATAGATTGTAGAATGTGGGTATATGGAGTGGATCTGTTAATTTGCCTCTGCGACCAGACATGGGTCTATTGTGAACCTCAATGAAATTTAATCTATCCTTAGCTTCCAATTAGGCTCCACAGCTTTTGTATCAGCTGCTTCGCATAACTATCAGCTTCTAGTTTTTATTTTCCGAATAGTAGACATCGTACCCTCACACTCGCATAGTACATGACCTTCGATTTCATCTTTCTCCTGGCAGAACTTGCGTAGGTAGTTTTCCTCTAGAACATACTCAAATATCTTACCATTATGACCTGCGACATTGTTTTAATAGGTATGCCGTTAATATAATTTAAAAACTTTTTGTCGTTTGCCTTTGTCTTTGCATAGAGAATTTCTGGCAATGTTTCTGGGCCTTATCTTTCACCCATTTCTACATTTTGCAAACTTCTTGTTTTCAACCCCCAAGAGGGTTCAGGCTTCTGTAGGGCTTGTTTGTAGATGAGTTGCCCTGTCTGACTTTTCTACCTTCTTGATGTCTCAATGTTCGACATGCCCTGGATACATTTTTATGCCTGCCTAGTTTTACCAAAATATCCAAACAGCTTCCTACCTGCTTGAAATTGGTAGCAATTTGTTGGATTTTAACGTTTCTTTCTATTAACTCTTCTGCACATTGGTCTCCGTCTGAAAAACTCATCATCATAAGTGAGACTTAAACCCTTTCTTTAGTTCCACATCTTCATGTTCTTCTATGTCTGTCTTCAAGTCGTTCGTATACCAGACTAGGTTGGTTTTAACACGTGGTCCTTTCCCCCCTTTCTGGTTGTGTTAGTAACTCCTTGTACACAGCTTTTGGTGTACCTTACAATTGGTGGATGTCCCTTTAGCATTAACTTATGAATTCCTTGGTAAATAGTTTTATGATTGATTTATGAAATCATTACCGAACATTCTTGACTTTATCGTTAGAATGAAAATGTTTTCCTTGCGAGGTACTGTTTTAATGACCAAAATATGTAGAAGATGAAAAAGAAGATGGACAGTACACTTGTGTTCTTGAATTATATACGTTTTGTACGTTATGGTAAACTGTCATCGAAATGGGAGTCAATTATTATCGAATTATTTGATTATTATCTGTCGTGCATTTACGAAGGAGTTTTATATTGCTATTTATTAAATAAAAAACACTTATAAATTGATGATGAATTAAAATGTAACAAAAATTGCAAACTTTGAGTGAAAATTTTTCGGAATAAATAATGTTTTCCAGGTATGTGAAAATGTAATAGTGTGTCAGTGTAATTATTATACTCCTAAGAAATATTAAATATAATTAAAAAAATGTACGTATCTCCTATAGGTTTGCTTTGATAAATAAAAAACGTATTAATTTAATCCAGTTTATAGACAAACGATGGCGAAAGTTTTAATTCATTTAAACAACTCGACCTTCTTTGATTTTCTTTGGAACTCGTATAGGTAAGGTTTTCCATTTATTAAAATAATTTACTTTCGTTTTGAGATATATTAAACATTCTCCAACTAACATTTAATTAATTTAATAACTTGTCAATTACCACCATATAAAAAGATGATTTATGGTTGGAAAAACTCATCGTTCTTGATCTTGAAACCATGTTTTTCAGTCTCAAAGCTCAACATTACCTCATCATTAACATGACTTATTTCAATTAAAAATACCGTCAGTTTAAATTAGTCTTGTGATCAGTGAATCGTTTAATAAGTTAACACATTGCTCAAGGATAATATTAAAAACGCTGATTTTATTAGAAACGGAGTAGGTTTGAAACTAATAATTATAGAGTACTTATGCTATCTGAGCTAGTGCCACAAAAGAATATAATGGAATTTGAAAGGATGTGAGCTGAAAAAAAAAAGAAATTTTCTGCATACATATTTATTCATTTCTTAATATTTTATAGAAAACTTTGGTTTATAATTTTGGTTTACAATGAATTATAAGAAAATTATTATAGTTACTTTGCCTGCGATTTCATTTTAATTTTTTAAAGTACCTTTCAATTCTTAATGAGTAATTAAAAAGATTCATCCCATTATATTTTATTTTTCAATATATACGACGAGTAAGTAGATAGCTTTTAGTTGGGTTTTGTCAAGGCAATAGTTGCAAAAGTGTCATAGTCTACTAATTCTGGAATCTGGAATAGTTTGGAGGGTAGCTCAGTATACCGAGCTACAGCACTTAGGGCCCATTGGACCCCTTGTGCATCCTCCCAGTGAGAGATCAGCTCTCCTGAGCCATCAATCAGTCTATCAAGAAGAAAAAGGTGATGACGTTGCTCAGGGTGATCTCTCTAATGTAGTAGATAGAAGGCCACCGTTCTCCTAGCACAGATTCTCTCGTTGACGAGACACCAGTGCACTTGCAGAGTACATGGAAAACTGTCTCGTCTTCCTGCTCACGACCTCTATAGAGGGGTGTTTCGCCCTTCCTCATATTGTAGAGGTGTTTCCTACTGTTTCCACTGTTGGCTAACAGTATCCGGTCTGAATATCCGTCACTAGACGAAGGCTTACTCTGGACATGGCCAGGTATTTTTTAGCTGTGTCTTTGCTGAGGTATCCTAAGAATTCATTAGCAAATTGACAGCTGTTTATTTCATCCTAGCGTGTTCTAAATTCTTTGTGGGTGTTTTCCTAAATCTTTTCAAAAAGTGCTGACAGCGAGATCACACTGGAGGGACTGGGTCTAAATATAGTACGACCCGATGCCCTCATAGCTAGCTTGTCAGCTTCTTTATTGCCATTGCACCGGCGGTGTCCCTTAACCCAGCATGCACGTATACTGTTGGTAGCTGAGGCCACCACCAGCGCTTGGTGGCATTCCCATACCGATCTGGACATTATCTTCCGATTATGCAAGATCAGTACTGATTGTCTACTATCTGTGTAGATTGTAATACTTTTGCCTGTTATCTGCCAACGGGCAATTTCTTTAGTAGCTATGGTTATACTTGCCAGTTCCGCCTTTATCACGGTGGCACGTACATCCATAGCCCACTGATATCGGATGTGTAGGGATCTAGAATAGATCCTAGATCCTGTACATTCTTTCCTTTTTGATCCGGCAGTGAAGATGGTAATTACATCCTCACTAGCGGTCTGCTCCTTCTTTTTGATGTCTACTGGGTGGGGTCTGTCAAACACAAACTGAGGAGAAATGCTATCAGTGTCTGCCTGCAGAAGAGGTATCTTCCTGACGGCCTCATTCCATAGGCGACATCTGACTTCTCTACATCCTACATTTGGTTTAACATCAACGTTCTTGAAGTGAAGTAGTCTACTCATTGTCAGTAAGATCGCTGGGTGCCCAATCATCAAACCTTTGCAAATATTGAAAAACGCTTTCGTAAAAGTTTTCAACGCAGAAATAAAGATCTAGAACGTCAGCGTACTTCAAGAACTGGATTTGGGTAGGATTGAGAAAAACTCTAAAATGAATATTAGACCCATAAAAAGTAAACTAGCAGTCTCTAAAAGCAGTGTTTACAGAGTTATAGAGGAACAGTTATTACACTCACCATTAAATACTGTATACGATTTAGAAGTGCATGTGATTTTCTGTAGGTTTAGTCGAAATAAACAATCCGTAGTATAGATTTCAGAAAAAAATTACTGGTGAGGCTATCTTTATAAAATCTGGCATAACTAATCCACAATGAGCATGTCTACGCTGATGAATATCATCATGCTTAATTTTTTTAATCACACTGCCACATTCATTAGAATATTTACTTTTGTTACTTTGCCACGAAGTTTGGTTTATGCATGACAGTGCTTCTTCTCATTTCACGTTATATATATATATATATATTGAAATACATAAGGTTTTAAGTGATTTTGATAAATTAAATGTAGAATAAACTTAGATTATTTACGTATGAAGATTAAAATTAAACAATGATTGAACAATAAGTCACAAGAAATGCTAAAAAGTTATATTATATAAAATGAAATATCATATTGATTTAAAAAAAAGATGGAATTAAATTATTAAATTATTAGTATTATTAGAATTACTTATTAAATAATCATTTGGAAAATTAAATTAAAAAAAAAATTATATTGTTATTATATGTAAGAACGTTGTAAATTATAAATATGTTTGTATGGTAACGAGGTTTTGAATGGAAAATTTAAATATAAAAAGAAAGGAAGAGAAGGTGGTGAAAAAAGATGTCAAGATAGTTTTTTCTGACAGAACGTTGATATTTGG
Source organism: Anoplophora glabripennis (assembly GCF_000390285.2). NCBI lineage: Eukaryota > Metazoa > Arthropoda > Insecta > Coleoptera > Cerambycidae > Anoplophora > Anoplophora glabripennis. Next base: position 578,094 of record NW_019416246.1, read on the forward strand.
AAGAGAAAAGAAAGAATAATCAGCAAATCAGTCTGTATTATTACAAAATACTTCGTTGGATGAAATTTAGAAGTTGATTTATCATTGTATTCAGGATTTGGCAGTTATAATATTGCAGAAAGAAATTTGAATTTAAATAGAATGTGAATCCGAGTGTAGGATTAGTATAATACAAGTGGAGTCTAATATCTACAAGGACATAAAAAAGGTGTTGGACAGACAATCAGTAAGTGAATAAGTTTTGTTGTGTACGTCAAAGTAGAATAACATTATAGTCAAACGAACGTCGAATTTTAGCTACTAAAGAATTGTTTTGGACAGTTAGAGTAGGTGTAAATATAAGATATAGAAAAAGCAAATGTAAATAATGAATAAATTTTGGT
>NW_019416246.1:578644-583858 GCF_000390285.2 Anoplophora glabripennis
GGTATGTGAAAATGTAATAGTGTGTCAATTATTATTATTATTATAATTTAAAAAAAACATATCTTAAAGGATGTTTTCGAAGTAGTTTCCATTTTCTTGTAAACAGTCCAATTCTTTACTTCCTCAGTTGCTACAAAAATTTTTTGACAAAGCATTTCCACACTATCAGTAGGGTTAGAATAAAAAATATTTTTTAGGTTACCCATAAAAAATAGTCCATGATTGTGAGGTCCGGTGATCGCGCAGGCCATTTGACGAGTGCATTATTCCCTCGACCTATCTATCTCCCAGGAAAATTTAAATTTAACGATTGCCGAACAGCTAATGTACTATGGGCAGGAGCTCCATCGTGCGTGTACCACGTATTCGCGGACAGCTAGTGGCACCTCTTCAATTAATATTGGGAGTTGCTCATTTTAAAATTAAAATATTAAAAATTAAAAATTAAATTTAAAAAATAAAAATTTTCAGATATTTACCGGGACGTCGAGGAGGAATAAACGGACCAATAAGATAATCTATACCGCCCATACATTTAAACAAAAATTATGCTGAAATCTCGATTTACAAACTTGATGGGGGTTTTGATCAGACCGTGAGTGAATATTGCGATGGTTTACTAAACCATGTCTTTGAAAAGATGCTAATGATGAAATATTCATATACCACTGACAAAAATATATCCTATTAATCTGGAGTAATCAATTCTTGCACATATTATTGGTGGTAGTACCACTACAGAAATTATTAAGGAAAAACCATCTTTTATTTTTACATTTTGACACCCTGTATCTTTTTTATTATGCTACTTGGGATATAGGAATCCTTGGTATCATTTGTGTCCCTTCATTTAAATACACCCTGTATATCATATATTCGTGCGAGATCGTTGTGGCAGAATGTCAGAGATAGTTCAAACGAGCCTTATTACTTCAGTGTTCGAAGTGAGGTTTGTTTACGTTTGATGTACAGAAGTTTTGCGCTTTTACTGTGCAACAACAAAAAATGAAAAGAAAATAAATAAAGAGTATCAAATAGGCCACTAAGCCTTGATTCACTTCCATGAAATTTGGCTATCCTTTATTTACTGTTTCTTTATTAGTTTTTTCATTATAGAAAGAAAAAAGCAAAAGTTCAATACACCAAACGATTAACAGTAAACAAACCACATTTTGAACAGGTTAAAATTCATTAGCTTTCATTCATTTAAACCTCAATGAAGTGTCAAGACGTTTAAATGGGAAAATCCATTGAATTATTGAAATATCTCAATGTAAATTTAAAAAATATTAACAAACGCAATAACTTATGATAAATACATATTTAGAAAGCATGTAAGTAACAACTCGTCTTGCAAAATGGTAAATTTTTCAAAGATTTTTATTGTAATACATAGATTGTAGAATGTGGGTATATGGAGTGGATCTGTTAATTTGCCTCTGCGACCAGACATGGGTCTATTGTGAACCTCAATGAAATTGAATCTATCCTTAGCTTCCAATTAGGCTTCACAGCTTTTGTATCAGCTGCTTCGCATAACTATCAGCTTCTAGTTTTTATTTTCCGAATAGTAGACATCGTACCCTCACACTCGCATAGTACATGACCTTCGATTTCATCTTTCTCCTGGCAGAACTTGCGTAGGTAGTTTTCCTCTAGAACATACTCAAATATCTTACCATTATGACCTGCGACATTGTTTTAATAGGTATGCCGTTAATATAATTTAAAAACTTTTTGTCGTTTGTCTTTGTCTTTGCATAGAGAATTTCTGGCAATGTTTCTGGGCCTTATCTTTCACCCATTTCTACATTTTGCAAACTTCTTGTTTTCAATGTTCCAAGAGGGTTCAGGCTTCTGTAGGGCTTGTTTGTAGATGAGTTGCCCTGTCTGACTTTTCTACCTTCTTGATGTCTCAATGTTCGACATGCCCTGGATACATTTTTATGCCTGCCTAGTTTTACTAAAATATCCAAACAGCTTCCTACCTGCTTGAAATTGGTAGCAATTTGTTGGATTTTAACGTTTCTTTCTATTAACTCTTTTGCACATTGGTCTCCGTCTGAAAAACTCATCATCATAAGTGAGACTTAAACCCTTTCTTTAGTTCCACATCTTTATGTTCTTCTATGTCTTCAAGTCGATCGTATACCAGACTAGGTTGGCTTTAACACGTGGTCCTTTCCCCCCTTTCTGGTTGTGTCAGTAACTCCTTGTACACAGCTTTTGGTGTACCTTACAATTGGTGGATGTCCCTTTAGCATTAACTTATGAATTCCTTGGTAAATAGTTTTATGATTGATTTATGAAATCATTACCGAACATTCTTGACTTTATCGTTAGAATGAAAATGTTTTCCTTGCGAGGTACTGTTTTAATGACCAAAATATGTAGAAGATGAAAAAGAAGATGGACAGTACACTTGTGTTCTTGAATTATATACGTTTTGTACGTTATGGTAAACTGTCATCGAAATGGGAGTCAATTATTATCAAATTATTTGATTATTATCTGTCGTGCATTTACGAAGGAGTTTTATATTGCTATTTATTAAATAAAAAACACTTATAAATTGATGATGAATTAAAATGTAACAAAAATTGCAAACTTTGAGTGAAAATTTTTCGGAATAAATAATGTTTTCCAGGTATGTGAAAATGTAATAGTGTGTCAGTGTAATTATTATACTCCTAAGAAATATTAAATATAATTAAAAAAATGTACGTTTCTCCTATAGGTTTGCTTTGATAAATAAAAAACGTATTAATTTAATCCAGTTTATAGACAAACGATGGCGAAAGTTTTAATTCATTTAAACAACTCGACCTTCTTTGATTTTCTTTGGAACTCGTATAGGTAAGGTTTTCCATTTATTAAAATAATTTACTTTCGTTTTGAGATATATTAAACATTCTCCAACTAACATTTAATTAATTTAATAACTTGTCAATTACCACCATATAAAAAGATGATTTATGGTTGGAAAAACTCATCGTTCTTGATCTTGAAACCATGTTTTTCAGTCTCAAAGCTCAACATTACCTCATCATTAACATGACTTATTTCAATTAAAAATACCGTCAGTTTAAATTAGTCTTGTGATCAGTGAATCGTTTAATAAGTTAACACATTGCTCAAGGATAATATTAAAAACGCTGATTTTATTAGAAACGGAGTAGGTTTGAAACTAATAATTATAGAGTACTTATGCTATCTGAGCTAGTGCCACAAAAGAATATAATGGAATTTGAAAGGATGTGAGCTGAAAAAAAAAAGAAATTTTCTGCATACATATTTATTCATTTCTTAATATTTTATAGAAAACTTTGGTTTATAATTTTGGTTTACAATGAATTATAAGAAAATTATTATAGTTACTTTGCCTGCGATTTCATTTTAATTTTTTAAAGTACCTTTCAATTCTTAATGAGTAATTAAAAAGATTCATCCCATTATATTTTATTTTTCAATATATACGACGAGTAAGTAGATAGCTTTTAGTTGGGTTTTGTCAAGGCAATAGTTGCAAAAGTGTCATAGTCTACTAATTCTGGAATCTGGAATAGTTTGGAGGGTAGCTCAGTATACCGAGCTACAGCACTTAGGGCCCATTGGACCCCTTGTGCATCCTCCCAGTGAGAGATCAGCTCTCCTGAGCCATCAATCAGTCTATCAAGAAGAAAAAGGTGATGACGTTGCTCAGGGTGATCTCTCTAATGTAGTAGATAGAAGGCCACCGTTCTCCTAGCACAGATTCTCTCGTTGACGAGACACCAGTGCACTTGCAGAGTACATGGAAAACTGTCTCGTCTTCCTGCTCACGACCTCTATAGAGGGGTGTTTCGCCCTTCCTCATATTGTAGAGGTGTTTCCTACTGTTTCCACTGCTGGCTAACAGTATCCGGTCTGAATATCCGTCACTAGACGAAGGCTTACTCTGGACATAGCCAGGTATTTTTTAGCTGTGTCTTTGCTGAGGTATCCTAAGAATTCATTAGCAAATTGACAGCTGTTTATTTCATCCTAGCGTGTTCTAAATTCTTTGTGGGTGTTTTCCTAAATCTTTTCAAAAAGTGCTGACAGCGAGATCACACTGGAGGGACTGGGTCTAAATATAGTACGACCCGATGCCCTCATAGCTAGCTTGTCAGCTTCTTTATTGCCATTGCACCGGCGGTGTCCCTTAACCCAGCATGCACGTATACTGTTGGTAGCTGAGGCCACCACCAGCGCTTGGTGGCATTCCCATACCGATCTGGACATTATCTTCCGATTATGCAAGATCAGTACTGATTGTCTACTATCTGTGTAGATTGTAATACTTTTGCCTGTTATCTGCCAACGGGCAATTTCTTTAGTAGCTATGGTTATACTTGCCAGTTCCGCCTTTATCACGGTGGCACGTACATCCATAGCCCACTGATATCGGATGTGTAGGGATCTAGAATAGATCCTAGATCCTGTACATTCTTTCCTTTTTGATCCGGCAGTGAAGATGGTAATTACATCCTCACTAGCGGTCTGCTCCTTCTTTTTGATGTCTACTGGGTGGGGTCTGTCAAACACAAACTGAGGAGAAATGCTATCAGTGTCTGCCTGCAGAAGAGGTATCTTCCTGACGGCCTCATTCCATAGGCGACATCTGACTTCTCTACATCCTACATTTGGTTTAACATCAACGTTCTTGAAGTGAAGTAGTCTACTCATTGTCAGTAAGATCGCTGGGTGCCCAATCATCAAACCTTTGCAAATATTGAAAAACGCTTTCGTAAAAGTTTTCAACGCAGAAATAAAGATCTAGAACGTCAGCGTACTTCAAGAACTGGATTTGGGTAGGATTGAGAAAAACTCTAAAATGAATATTAGACCCATAAAAAGTAAACTAGCAGTCTCTAAAAGCAGTGTTTACAGAGTTATAGAGGAACAGTTATTACACTCACCATTAAATACTGTATACGATTTAGAAGTGCATGTGATTTTCTGTAGGTTTAGTCGAAATAAACAATCCGTAGTATAGATTTCATAACTAATCCACAATGAGCATGTCTACGCTGATGAATATCATCATGCTTAATTTTTTTAATCACACTGCCACATTCATTAGAATATTTACTTTTGTTACTTTGCCACGAAGTTTGGTTTATGCATGACAGTGCTTCTTCTCATTTCACGTTATATATATATATATATATTGAAACTATTAACTCTTTTGCA
>NW_019416246.1:585255-658618 GCF_000390285.2 Anoplophora glabripennis
TTGTAAACTATTCAACTTACCGATTCCAGATTTCGTGTGAGTTATTAGACAGTGATAAGGAATGAGAGGATGCGATGCCAAAACGTTCTGGTAATAATAACGCAGATTATAAATGTTTAATTCAAAAGTCATAAATAAATTTCTCCTTATAACTTTTGATCTAATCAATATTTTTTTACGCTCGAGGGCTAGTTTTGTAGGTCTTTTGAAGACGCTAAGAAAACTACTTTACTGCTTTCTCGTGGAAATGTAAGGAAAAAAGTTTTAAGCGAAAAACGTGAATTTACGTAAAAATTATACAATTAACCACCCTGTAAACAATCTTCCCTCCATTTTTATGACTGTGGACACTAATATGTTATTGTACATAATATTTAGCATCTATAGTGATAAATTCAGCTTGCCGAAACAAAAAGTCGCGTCCAACTCTACATTTCCTGGACTATATATTGAATTCCAAAAATTTCATATTAGAATTGCACGCTATTTCACAAGAGGATCATTTAAATCATGAGGATATCTGGGGCGCCTCGAGCCGCACCATAAACAAGCGCTGCACACCGGGTGATCGCTAATGAATGTTCACTTAGAATTCTATAATTGGCATCTTTATTGTCAGTGGTACATTATGGTTTTTGTTCTCAGCGCTAATAGGTGTTTGAAGAGCTCTTTAGCAGTACTGGTAAATACAAATTCCCGCGGAAGAACAAGTGAGATAATTTCAAAAAAGTTTTATTTCTAGATGGATTGGCTTTTTATTGGCATACGCACGCTTCAGGAATAAAATATTTCCTTTGCGCCAATTAAAGGATTCTAATTCACAGAGGCCGATAATTTACAGAACGGGAAACGATATAACCTTCACTGCATTTGTTAATAAAACAGTTATAATGCAATGACGGTACAGCAAATGATTTAAGTAAAATCCTTTGTGTTGATTTTTGGTAAAAAGATAATTATGGATTTCGTTTGGCAAAAATATTTCATCCATTTTTAATGTAATGCATGTAAAACGAAAATTGTGGTAAATATTTATCAAATCAGTCCACAAAATGTAAACAATAGAACTGATTCTAATTTAAAAGATATATTTTTTAGGTACTTTTGGATGAATTGTGGTCTGCTTTTTATTCTAAAAGTTGGTGGTCTTAAATTTGGTTAATAATAATTTCTTGAGACATGTGAAAAAATGCAACAAATATGACATATTTTTGATTAATTTATTGAAACAAAGATCATTAAATTTACGAATTATGTTAATATGTTTTTCAAATAAACTATTTCAATTAATATTTGTTCATATCAAATCAGAATAAACAAATTTGAATAAAAGATAAAAAGTACCTATTGTTCACAAATATAATAATTTGATCTCTTTTTTTATGACAGTGATGCTATAAATATTGACCTGATATAACCATTATCGAATCCAGATTTCTATTAACTCTTTCTTATTTCCTCATTTATATAATTTTATGTAAAACTGTGAACAAAATTCTCGTATTCTTACTTCGCTTAAAAGGCCTTAAGATAATTAAAATAAATTCATTTGATGAAGCAATCATTTTTATTGCATAAAATATTGAAATTAGGGTTCAAGTATTGAGATATAGATAACACAGGCCGACAAAAAAATGTTTTTCCATTTTTAGATATGACCTATCATTTCTTATAGATTTTGATGTGCAGAAACCAAATTTGAAGAGTAAAAAAAAATCAGTTACCGACTCTATCCCGATTTTAACGCAGATTACTGATTTCCTATGTCTTTTTAGGTGCTGAAAACGAATCTGATGTCCAAAAAGATCGAAAATGGCAAAATCAAAATTATAGTGAAAAATGAAATGTAAAATGTGTTTGGGAGCTCAACATAAATTCGAGGGCAAAAAGAGCAACAACTCAATTCTATTGAAAAATCTCAAGGGTGTAGTGTTTTTTAAGAATAGCTTAACCTGACTAGAGACAACCTACGCATGTGATAAACCTTTGGAAGGGTTTTAACCCTTCATAAGGGTATGAAGTTTTTACAACTTCTATAGTCAGCCACAAACTTTGGTTGACTTCGGATTCATGTTGAGCGGCCAAAAATACATTGGAAAGCACACCTTCTTCTACTTCTTTTATCAATACAACTGTATTTTTGCCCTTTTTCGCCCTTTTTCGCCCTTTTTTTCCCTAAAAAGGACTGTCCGACAAGTTTAGACATCGGATTCGTGTCAGTACCCAAAAATACAAAGGAAATCATTATTCATATTTTCCAAAGGTAGTATTGAGATAACTGCATATTCAAAATAGAAGAGACTTGTCCCTATGATTATAAAAAAATTAATAAATGAAATTTTTTTTTCTCTTCAAATTTGGTTTCAGCCCATCAAAATCTATGAAAAAAGTCTGATCTAAAAACCAAAAACAATATTTTTTTCGGCCTGTGTAATGGATCAAAAATGTATTACGCTGGTGTGGTGAATAAAAAGTGTCTAACACCAATAGTATTCCCTAATAACAATATATTTTAGTATAATGAACAAGCTACAACGGTTTAGAATCATTCGTCCGCCACAAAATGAAAAACAACTGTCAACATCCTCATGCATCAGACTTCCTCTACACTTGAGTACTGTTCGAGTTGTGTGTTCCTTTAAGCATTATTCGATCCAGGTTTTTTCGACATTTCCTGTCATTCATCAGAACTTTAGACAGGATCGACGTGTTTTAGTGCACAGCGGATAGCATTCTAGAAATCTGGATCATTATGAGATATCGTTAGCCGTCATTCTTGATTGAATTCGAACAGAAAAACGACAAGAGCAACTGATGCACAACAGTCATCTCTTTACTCACGAACAATCGTGGTTCGCGTGTTCTGAAGCCTCTCGGCCGGTATCGAGGCACGCGTACTTCGCTTTACAATAATACTACTGTTATTTTAAATTGTTAGCTCACCGCAAGAAACATACGGCAAATAACCATTATTCTTCTCGGGTAAAGGAAATTATGACGTCTTTTAGCGTTTGTAAAAAAAAGTTATTGATGAGATTCCACACGGTTGGATTGGGGATATAAGATAACTTCTGGGATAAAGAAGGTTCAATTTAAAAAAATATTCATATACAACTAAATTGTAATATTTTTTTGTAGTAGGTAGTTTTCAATTAACAGTTTAACAAACTCTATGCTGTATCTAATCTGTAGGATTGACTTGACCTTCATTATACAGGGTGTTGGAAGTTTGATTGCCTGCGTGCATAGAATACCATAAAATACAATGTTTATCATTTTTTTGAACTTCTTTATACTTAATTCTAAAAAATAGTTAGCGTTGTAATAAATTTAAAATTCGATAAAATTCATATCGAGCAATGTGACAACGGCTCGGCGGATAATATTAGGTACTAAGCTATCCAGAAATATGCAATTCAGTTGGTATCTGGAATAGGACCGTGTCTGAGTGTTTTTTGCGTAGCACTATATCCTTTTCTTGAGGTGTTTTCCATTTTTTCTGAACATAGTAAACCCCTATTGAATGTAAATTTAATTAAATTAATGACGAGCCTACAGATTGGAGACAGCATATCATTTGTCAATTCATAGCTACAACCTCTTTTATGATAATATGCAGAATATAAGAAACGTAAATAATAATCGATAAACGCAAATATCTCGAAAACAACTACACTATAAGATTATTTTTGGTTCAATCTCTCATGGATAGGTAATAATATTTATTCAAATTAACTTATTCTTGTATGTAAGTGTCGGTGAAATAAATCGAAAAAGAAAGCTTTCAAACAAGTTTTAATTAATTAAATGTTCAAATTCCGACACATTTACTTCTATACACTAATAAAACCTTTGTTCAACATTTTCCCGAATATTTTGTAGCATTTCAGGGATTATTTCATTACATGCAACCACTATTCGGTGGCGAAGATCACTTTTTATATGAAAAGAACTATAAGAAAAAGTCCAATGGTGTTAAATCAGGCAATCATGGGGGACATTCAATGAATCCCCTTCTACCAATCCAGTGTTCGAGAAAATGTTTAATAAAAATATTACGTACAACAGCTGCATAATGTGGCGTAGCGCAATCCTGTTGAAAAAATATATCATTCTCTGAGATCTGATAGTCGTTTTCAAGAATCTTTACAATGTGAGGGTTGATGAAGTCTTGAAGCAAATTGAGGTAAGATTCACCCGTCAAGTTATCATGTAGAAAAAATGGACCAACAATATTATTTCCCAAATATTCAACTTTTCTGGATACTGTGAATGCTGTTCTCTCAAAACTTCAGGATTTGAATCACTCCAGTACATGCAATTGTGTCTGTTAACGTACCTAACCTTTAAGAAAGAATGTGTCAGAAAAGCATATACAATATAAAAAATTGGAATTGTTCAAAATTTCTTTATTCATCTGTTCACAAAATTGTATACGGCGATCTGGATCATCTTCATTGAACTTCATGAATCTTATAGGGATGGAATTGTTGCTTTTTCAAGATCCTCTGAAGATTACTACGTGGAATTCCTGAAATTGCCTCTAATTTTCTGGTGCTTGAAGTGGGATCCAGTTCAACATGTCCCAAAATTGCAACCTGTGCAGCCTCGTCAGTAACGGTGTGTTAACTTTCATGTTTTTTTTTTGTTAGCAACGGATCCAATTTCCATGAATTTAGATATTAAATTTATTACGTAGAGATGACCGAGATTCTTACCGGGATACCTTTCATTAAAAATTCTTCCAGTTACCCGGGCCAATTCATTATTTCGAAAATAGAGAGTGACAATTTCAATTCTCTCTGCAGTGGCGTAAACTATGACCCTACGTCCATGAATTTATGATCAAAAGACCACCAGAAAATCCACTTGTTTCGGGGGTTTCCGAAAAAACCTGTTGCATTGAAAATATTTCAGGTGGACTGTTTTAATTGGGTCACTCTGTATGTTGAAGAATTGTTTTAAGTAGAAAAGATAGAGATTCAAAATTATTTTACTTATTAATAGTATCTATTCCCTTTCAACGGTTTCTTCTCATTACGGAGAAAATTGACTAGGTCGCGTTTCTTCTTTTTATTCCGTTTTTTACATTTACTCTTACCGTCCTTAATAAAATTTAATTAGCGTACATAATTTTCACTCTGCCGAGTCCATCATAGGATATAATATAAATGTATCAAATGGTGTTCGACTGAATGTCGACTGAAATCATATTAATGAACGTTAACCGCTTCAGCATGAAAACAACTAATTAACATTTTTTAAGTCGAGCATAAAAGAAATGATAACCGACAGTTAACGTACGCTAGAAAAACTTATTTTTACTATCATAATGAATGCTATCAGAAGATAACATCTAGTACTTAATCAGCAGAATGGCATTTTTTGCTGCTTGTAATAGAGAAAGGTATCTCGAGCTACCGCTATGTGATACAGATTTAAGCCCGAGTTTGAGCTTGGCAATTAATCTACATTCTTACACCTGTAATTTACACCTAAGGGGTCACGCTGGTAGCTGCCGCCGAGAAACTTAGACCAGCTAAAAAAGAAGGAATATATTGTATATCTCGTTATGAGCGCGTAGCACTAGAGGAGAGCTTTATGGCGTGAAGCCATCATAGAGCAAAACTATTCTCATCACAAAAGGGACCTTATTTAGAAGTGAAATATGACGACGCTTGTATATAGTCCACGTTCGTTGAATAATTTGCAGTTCAACATATTCCATAGGATATTCTATCAGCATTAATTGAACACTCGAAGCAACGAATTTTGGTAATAGATGGTCATTTTAAAAACTGTAATGTTAGAACTTGGCGCTCAGCAACAGTGGATCGGAGGGGTCATTTTCAGAGCGTTCTCAGGCTCACAATTATAGTTCAACTTATTTCATCTGACTAGTCGGATGCGCAGTGGTAACATCTCGGAGCGGAGTGTCCATCATTTCGGCACTCATTGAGCAAACGTTGTGTGTATTATGTATAAAGTAATGCAGTCCAAATAAAAAATTACAAACACAATTTTAAATGCCCAAAGCAGATAAATAATAATAAATAAGATAAGTTAAACAACCTTGGTTAGTTCTCTTCAGTGAAATCCAGATGGCAGTGCTAATAAAGTGTGTTTATTCATAAATAAATGTAAATATCTACTTGATTTTACGGTAGAACATTGTATAATCATTGTTTTCTTCTAAAAACAATACTCTAACGTAAAAGCACATATATATTTATGAATAAACACACTTCCCTAGCACTGCCATCTGGATTTCATTGAAGAGAACTAACCAAGGTTGTTTAACTTGTCTTCTAAAAACAATGGTTATACATTGCAAGATAACAGATAATATATCAGAGGTATTTTCGCACTCTTCCCTGATTGTATTTTTGTTCTCACCGCTCGATCCTTTGACCTTTTCTAAGTAGTGCAGTCTTTCTGACGCTTAGTTATGCATCTCACCGGTCAGGTGAAATAAGTCGAACTGACCCAACTTTATTCTCAATCCTTTCGAAAGATGTCAGCAAAAAGATGGTTGCATGTTTTCATTAGATTCTAATTTTTGGAAAAACACCTGCTTGCTCAAACGAACTAAGTTTTTTATTAACTATACTAAAAAATTTAAAAAAACGACTGGAATGGATAATTTTCTATCTAAATTATTTTAGTAATAAGATGTAAAGATTTTTTAAAAATATGTTTTTAACTCCACTATAATTGTTGTAAAAATATTTGCAATTTGCAAGGTTAGGTTCTACCTATCTTAGAATCCAAAGTTTTACGAAAAACTGTTTTTTGTGCATCAAAACCTGTAGAAATTTATTTTAAGAACATTAAAAATGACATTCTGGATTGTTATAAGATATTGTTTAATATTTACACTACGAAGTCGCTGTATCAAAAGATATTTTTTCAGAAATGTTAAAATTGATTAAAATTGGAAAATGTCGCAAAAAATTCTGTATGGTAACTTTTTCTTCAAATATTTGCCGGACAATATGAAACAGCTTATTATGGCTTCAAAAAGTGGTGGCTTTTTTAAATACAAGGTCATGTAAGTAAAACGTTTATCATGGCCAATTAACTCTCTTTAAAAGTACATTGAATCTTAGAGAAAATATTAATGTAATAAGATTCTCATAACTCTACTTGAAAAGTAAATTGTTTTAAAATAATTGGTTTAAAAAAAGTGAATCGAAATAATTATAGAAAATGAACAATTTTTCTTAGTGTAAGTAATTCGCGATCTGTATTCTATATGAGGGCGTATTAGTTTTTCTGATTATGACATTTTCTTTCAGGCTACTTTTATAACAGACATTGAGGAGACATGTAAAAGAGAAGAATTATTAAATATGACAGTATACAGGGTGATTCAGAACTTACCCAAAAAAAAAAAATCTGGATGTACAGGGGACCCTTACAAATACAATTTTGTAAAGAAAATATCAAAAAGGTCAGTTCGAAATTGATTTAAAAATACATTTCTGCACGCACTGGAAACTAGTCCACTGTAAAACCTGACCTCGCACAATGCGACCGGTATGGCAGCGTGATAAAAACGGACAAAAACTTTCGCAAGGAAAGAAATATGTAAATAGAATTTTATCGCACCTATTTTATATCGGCAATGCAAATGCTTTTGCCTTTATTAATTATTAATAAAATTAATTTGTGTTTTTAAATAATAAAATCATTTGACATACCCGATGCTGCAACAACAATTGTTGAAAATTTTATCCACTCACGTGTAAACACATTTGGGTCCGTCTTACTCACTTTCTACGAACTAACACAAATGATGTCTTGCTTCACCATAACACAAATACTTCACTATAATACAAATGTTGTCTTGCTTCACCATAAATTAAAACGATATCCATCAACTCTGAGTTGCTATACACGCAAGCCATTTTTGACACTAACTACTAAAAAACTGATGTAAATACCACAGTTAATAGGTAAAAACTACCGCAATGACGGATTTCAGTATTAGGAGTCACATGGCTCTCCACGCGTATTGCGAATGACGCTAGAGACTACAGTTGTCCAGCTATGTAGTGGTTTAATGTGCTATAACTTCAATAATTTTTTTCTCAGAAACTATAAGGATTTTACAAAAATTTTTTTTACAATATTGACTCCATTTCTCATGCCGCATCTATTCCCAAATTTTTTTGGATAAGTTGTGAATCACCCTGTATAGAAAACAAATATGTGTTACGTGGTTATCATTCAAATTCCTTACAGTAAGAGGACATTTGTCATTTCAGAGTATTTACTTACCTTATTACTTTTTAACTTAAGCTACTGAAATATGCAGATTGCCAATTAAATGGTTGGTATTAATAAAATAATTACTTCAAGTGAAAAGACTTTCAGCTAGTTCTGGGGCAAACATTACCTATTTCCATCAAAAGACATGCAGGAAATCTATATCGGAAATGTAGATGAAGACATTTTTGAGAATAAAATTCAAATTTCAAAGAGAATATCTTCTGAAGTTTCTAATTTGGTTGCTACATCAACATCGATACTTGATATTCCATCAAAAAATAATTATTGTTTAAGAGATTACCGTGCTTTCACGTCAAACTTAATCCACAGTAATATTGGGAACGTCAATTGCAATTTTGGAATAAATTATTTCAAATGAAATGAATAAATTTTCAATTAATTAGTCATATTATTGAAGCAATTCATCCAGTTAAATTAATAAGTAACAGTTATAACAGTATGATAAAGCCTCTTTTGTCCATGACCAAAAAAAAGTAATTTTCATTCTAGTTAACTAAAAATTCGTTTTCGAAAAAATAGCTGTTAATATAATTTGTGACAACAATGGAACTTGACATACGGTACTTTAACATTTCTTAGTTTGACAAGCAAGTTATATTTATAATAGTTAAATATACACATTACTGCTTCCATTGACAGTTAAAAGTGAAAGAACAAATTTTTATATATTTATAAAATTTTTTAAAATTCAAAGTGTCAGTGTGGTCATTCCTGAATTCACGTGATGCGACCATAACAGATGGCCTGCACAATAACAATCAATCAGAGATATTCTATTTTAGATAATAAGCCATCTCTGACAGAAATATAAAAAGCTAATGTATTGAAAGCAATCACAGTTTAATTGAAGTAATATTTCCAGTTTTCAACAGCGTATGACACATGGATATTTATGGACGTGCAAAGTAGCTGGTTCGACACATATCGCAATGGTATTTTGAACGGAAATGGCCTGTGGAGTGATAAATCAACAGCAGAACGTACATAGTAGCTGCAAGAGCTGCTGTCAATTTGTTAATATATCTAAAGATTCATGCGCTCTGTTACATGTTTATTAATGGCTTATTGCAATTGCTTTGTAATTAATGTACTCCGCGAAACTGTTTGGAATCTTTTGAAACAACACATTAAGCGGGCACGGAATTGATGGGCTTTCATTATTTTACTAAGATTAGAAATGAGTAGCATCCTAACACAAATACTTCGTACGGTAAAACCTTACAGGTAAATTATGTTGGTAACTTGCAATGTTGAATTGATCGTGTTCCTTTCCAAACCCAGAAGTTGGAAAATGTTGGTAAATTATAACGATTCCTTTTACAAATCAAACTATTTTTGATGGACTAAATATAAAAAGTAATTGTTTGAAAAGCTTTTTTAAATTTATACGAGTCGAGAAGGTTTGTTTATTTTCACTCTTACATAAATGAGAAATCAACTCATAAACAAATTATAGAAAATAATTAAAACCTGTTTAACAGTTATATTATTGTATGGAATATAAAAGTATCAAATTTCAGTTGTCTCATTGGACAATAAATGATAATTTTTTATTCCGAAAATTGGTCATTTCAAATTTGGCCTGTAAATTGATAAATTTATTGATTAATCCTACTCCAGATGACGTAGACACTCTGAAAACACAAATGTGTCAAATATTTATAGATTACTTAGTCAAAATCCAAAGCGTCAAATCCATACTACAGATGTACAGATGCGAAATATGAGCGCATGACAAATATCTTTTCGAATATTCTATACACAATATGTAAATCATGCTTTCGAGTGTATCGACCAAGGTATCGATGCACCATCCACACGATACGACATTTGTTTAGGTTTAACAAATAATATGTGGCAAGTTACTACATCATACTACGTATACATAAGTATAATATATTGTACTTCTTTTTTTACATAAATTAATATATTTAGTAAATCGTCTGAAAAAAATTATGAAAAAACGTTTTGAGTAATTTATTGCTAAAATACCTGTCAAATTTGATTAATGTTGTTTTCTCAAAATAATATTTTTAAATGCACTGAAATCTTTGAGTTTACTTCAAAGTACCGCAGTTTATTGCAAAAATAAAAAATATATTTTTGTGGGTTTAATATATTATTTAAAACAAGGTACTTATTTTTGTGAAAGTATTGTAAATTTTGTATCGACACACAATAGTAAAAATAATCTGTAATGTTATATCATTCACTAGTGGCTAGTATGGTGAAAAATAAGAGCTACACAGTGGCGACTCGTGACATTGTGAATAGGTGAGGCCCATGGCTATTTTACTGGGTGGGCAATAAAGAAAAAAAAGCGCCTCAGGCAAAAATTTTTTAATTTTCCAGATTAAAATGAATCTAAAAATTTTCAGTTGCATTTACTATATTATCGAAATTCACGAGAAGGATTTTCATTCAGATTTATAAAAAAATAGAAAGATTTACCCAATTATTTGGTTATTTTATTGATTCGCTCTCAAATAACCATAAATTAAAAAATTAAATAACATCAGAACTTTAAAACTGTTATTTACAATAAAATTAACAAAAAAAAACACAAATATTTAAAAAATATTAAAAATTATGAAAAAACATAAATCCCATAAGATAGCCAGCATCTATTTACATATAAAATAACGCTGTCAGTTTTTCGTTTGCCTCCACTTTCAACAAAATGTTTTAAAAACATTCACTTTTTCTAAAACAGGTCTATTCGTTGGTCTTTTAAATTTGCAAATTTACTTATAGTGTGTTCATAAAATTGGGGAT
The DNA here is from genome assembly GCF_000390285.2 of Anoplophora glabripennis. Classification (NCBI taxonomy): domain Eukaryota; kingdom Metazoa; phylum Arthropoda; class Insecta; order Coleoptera; family Cerambycidae; genus Anoplophora; species Anoplophora glabripennis. The sequence continues at coordinate 596,326 of NW_019416246.1, forward strand.
CGGCACTAAGAGTTTGCAATAGTTCTTTTTCTATCGCCATCACTGATAAGTTGTTTAAGCACTCTTTTGTCATCGTATTTCTTAAGTAAGTCTTAATGCGCTTAAGACAAGAAAAGTTTCTTTCAACCGAGACACTTGCTGCAGGAATTGTTAAAACTAGGCAAAACAATTTGTATGTTTCTGAAAATACAATTTCAAATTCCTTGTATAATATTTCTAACGTTTTTTGAATTACTAAATTACTAAATTGTTCGATTAAGTTCGTTTTTAAACCTATCTATTTCAAAAACGTTGAAATACGTTCAAACGATTTTTCGGGTTTGTTTGTATATTCGAGAAATATTGAGGAATCTACTAAAGCAAGAAAATTTAAATCATACAAATTTCCAAAACGAGTACTTAATTGAAGAGAAATGCAATGTATAATTTCGTAGTACAGTTCGAAAGTATTTCTAATTCGTCGCAATATTTGCCCCATTTACTTGGTAGTTCAGTAATATTTTTCGCATAATAAAAAATATTTTTAAATTTGTATTCGTTCCACCAAGAAGATTGAAATTTTCACGAACTTTCCCGACCTCTTCTCTTTTCGTGAAAAATTGCTGTTGTTTTTGGCGTTGGTCGACTATTCAAAATTTGTTATTTTTTCTACTTCATTACGTCTTGAAAAAGGCGTTTTAAGTAGAGATAAAACAATATCGTGAGCGGGATTTATTACACAGTCACGCAAAAACAAAGACTTTCGGGCCCAGAGGTCAGACCATGTCTATTACACGTTTTTTGGGTCGCTGAATCCGAATCCGTTTGGTGAAATAAAGTACAATCGTGGGGTTATGAATTATAGGGTCATGGAGATTTTGGGGTTTGAGTTCATAGGTTTTTAAAAAATCTTCAACCACGTTAACGTTTAGCCATAATACAGATTGCCTATGGTTTATTAATTATGGGGTTATGAAGTTACGGGGTTATGGGGTTATGGGCATTTTTTGGGTTTGAGTACTTGGGTTTTCAAGGAGTCCTCAGCTATGTGATGTTTTGCAATAATACAGATTATCTATGATTTACTCCCTTGTTTATGGGGTTATAGGGTTATTAGGGATTGAGTTCGTGGGCTTATTAGATTGGGATACCATTGGGTTAAATGTTAATGGGATTTGGATAATTGGATTTAGCGTTGCAAGCTTGAGTCTTATGGTTATATGGTTTAATTGTCCAGAATATCGGTTTTTTTGAGGTTGAAAAATCCTGAGGTGATGGGGTTAAATGGACCTCGGATTCAGCGACCCAAAAAACGTATAATAAACATGGTCTTACCTCTGAGCCCGAAAGTCGATTTTTTGTGTGATTTTGATTATTATATCGATAATAAAATATCTACTATATTATGTCAAATTTGTTTTGTTGTAATGAATGTTTTTTTTTTACTTCAAATTAATACCTGCCTTGTTCTTGTCTTTAAAGCCTTTGTACTATTATCATTCACATCTACACGTTACACGAGTACCGCGAAACTGACGCTGTAAGCCGAAGGGAATGAGCCTCAAGTTTCTCCCATAAACACGTTATTTTAACCGTCTCGCGTGGAGGGGGAACCATAGCATATTTATAAGCAAGCATGACGCGCTTGTAAGCCAGGAAATTGTGGCCTCACTGTGGTGGGGCGTAGTATGCTGCGCAGATGGAAACGGCGAGATATTGAAACAATTATGCTATTGCTATTTTGATTTTTGATAAATGTAATAGATAAATTGGAAATTAGTTTAATTGTTTATTTAGGTTAACAGTAAAATAGTAGGTATTAAAATATACGGTGTGAGAGCCAAATTTTATTTTATGCACTTTTAACAAAATGTTGACTTTAATCCAATATACAGTTGTGCAACTTGAAGAAAATTTCCATTGATATGTCAGTGCAATAACTCGTCGATCGTTTATCGCTTCTAATTTATTCAGAAATAATGACACCGACAGCGATAACTGCAATCTTAATTAACGATTATTAATCGCATAAATAAGTTAGCAATAGAAGTATTATTTACCGCTCCCCAAGCCTTCAAATTGAATCTATTTATTTTATTACACGGCTACCCGATGTAGTAGATAAAATCCGAACTATTTACATACTCATATCTTGCGATCGGCAGTTGTTAGATCGAAGGCGGCACCGCCTGAAAGAAGCTGCTGGGAAGAGAGGCCATTATGAGCATTGCGCCGAATGTAAAACACCGTCAGAGTAACTCCAGACAATGCTACCGCCGAATTCGAATAAATCAAGGCCGCTAACAGGACGGAGAGTCAGACTGTGATGTCCTGCGACAGCATAATGCGTTGAATAATGAAATACTGGGCTTAAATTGTATCAGCGGCGGCAGCAAAGCACAATCGCCAATATATATAGCGCACTGTCATTCATAGTGATTTTGGTCTTCTCTATCAGATTCTACGCCTTACCGGTTTTCGATGCCGCCGGAAGATTTCGTCTCAATAGTTTTTGCTGTTAACACCAGAACTAGGGGAAGCTGCAGAGGACAATGTAGATTGAATTGACCATAAAAAGTATCAAACAATCAACAGCGGAACATTTGAAGTCTTAACATTACGTTATTTACGTATTTTATGGTTAGTACATGACAATTTGATTCAAGTTATGTTTATACATATTCGATGGCATAAAGAACTTTTTGGATGGATTTATGTACAGTTTTTCCTAGCAGGCCAAACATCAAATCTATATTTTTCTTTGATTTGATTCTTTAATTCATAATGAGATTTATATTTAAAATACTACTGATTGTAATAATGATATTACTGTATTTGTATCATAGTTGAATCAGCGAATATAGCTGAAATGAAAATGTTTGATGTGATGCAATTATTGATCTAAAATAAAGGCACATTTACTTGAGTCACTTCAGATGATCATTGTGGATGATCATCGTGAACGAAAAGTGAATGTGTAAACAGTAAACCATCGAAAGTAATAGTCTGAAATGAAGATGAATGCAAATAGAACTTGTTCAACTTTTTTTTCTTCTTTTAGGATAATACTAGTTCGTGAAATGTTAGAGTGAACCATATTCACTGCAATGATTTGATCAATGTGTTAAATGCAGCATTTTGCGGTTTCTATAATTAATATTTGTTTTGTGAGTATAGTTGTTGTACTCTAGGGGAATTGCTACTGTAAATAATTACAGTTTTTATATGGGAAGAGGTTCATATGCCAATAACAGTGATACTGCTTCAAGAATAGCCAGCTCTTTGCGACAATACAACAAACGAATCTAATAATAAAGTATTAAGAGCTTAATGCCTTACGAAAATTGTAGTCCCCAAGAAAATTGAACGGTGCAAATATGTTCTTATAAGAAAAAATAAACGTTATTAAAAAGAGTACAATTTTAGATATCTATTGGAAAGTAATCAGAAGAAGCCTAAAACATTTTTTTTAGTTTAAAATCATTTTATTTAATGATGGTTGCTAAAAGACTTGAAATTGAAAATCTAATTTATTGTTCGATTACACTGTCATAAAAAACATGGTAAAATTTCTTGGAGTTTACGTGGTAACCTGTTGCCATGGAATGTTCAAGTCAAAATTCATGTAACGTTTATGTAATATTAAATAAAACCTTTAAAATATATGTATATTGATTTATACATGAATTTTACTTGAACATACTATGCAACAGGTTACCTACTATGGAAAGGAATTTGACCATACTTTTTATTACAGTGTAGAAGAAGGAAAATTATGAGTTGGTAGATCTTTTTAAATAAATTCGGAAAATGTAATCTTAAACCATATCTTTCAAATAATCTTCCAAACTAGAGAAGACGTTTTATTTTTAATTTCCCCAAAATAAAATATTATTCACTAAACTATATACCTACACAAGTTGCTCTAATTGAACCATATTTCTCAGATCTATGTCTATCGGAACAAAATCTCTAATATTTATATAAATTGATAACAATGGATATATAATTTCTCCTTACCTTATGTACAAAATTTGCACAGCACTGTGTTTTCTTTATTGAAATTGCTTTACGAATTTCTAAAATATTACTGAATAAGTTTAATTTTGTCAAAACCACGTATTTCGGAGATGAAGGTTTTTGATTTTAATAAACTACTCTTTTTAATTTTCGTTGTAGGATATATTGGCTCATTAGTAGGTAACTGAAAACCCTGTATATTTGATATAAATTATCGTAGCCTTATCTTAAATTCCAATTGTTTCTGTTCAAATGTATCAAAGTAAGATCAATTAAAACCTCATCAGAAAATTTGGTAACGATTCTATTTAGTATCTTTCCTGTTTTTAAACAGTGTGGTAATCCCATCGGTATAACTCGTTTGTATTTCAAATCTGTGGGTTATCTTGTACATTGATAAATACAGGCAATTACATAAACAAACGCTGACTTCCAAACTGACAATTATCGCATATCTTCTCCGCATAAACAGTAAATAAAGACATTTCAGTAATTAATCACAGAAGATTTAAAAACGGTGCCGTCCTTTCCGTTGCATTGACTCGTGCCGTAATTTCTTCTCGGGCGTATTTCGTCCCCTTTCTAATACACTTTCTAGTAACAGGTACAGCGGCGTACCTAAGGAGTGTACCGAGGTGCCAAAACCTTCCTAAGCTTCTGAGGCGTCGTGGAAAATTGGAAAATATTTTTATAATTTAAAACGAAATTCTTTTTTGTTGTTTTTTTGGATTTTCTAATATGGAACAGTGTTCTACTGTTCAAAAGTGTCGATATTTCACTTTGAATACTTAGAAATAAAAATTGAACATTTAACTGCAGAAAATTAGTTTAATAAGGTAAGTACAATGGGGTGTTTGCATAAAAAAATGTGCAGTGTTTTGTCACTGTCCACTATTCTACAACGAAAGTTAATTCGTTACCTACAAGCAATTCTGCTATTAATTACCTTTTTATATAGAATTTGATTTGATTTTAAAAACTTTTATTCTAATCCAAAACGACAGTAGTAGTTGAAGTTTTTATTAATATAAAGCGCAACTAAGGCACTGTGGACTTTATACGTGTCAAGTGTTTTTGCCACAATATTTCATATTATGGTTTCTAAAATGGTGGTAAACACACCATTATATTCCTAAATGAAAATATATACCTAGGTACTTATTCATATTAATTTCTTTTAACTAACGAATTCGAATCATAGCAAAAATAATCCTCATCTCATTGATATAATAGTGAGAACAAATTGCTTTTTTAAAACAATTCTTGGCCTAGATGAAAATTTTGCAGGATTTAAAACGGATATGTTTCTACTTACATACATACAATACATTTCAAACATATACTGTATACAGGGTGTTTCATCAGGAAATGTACATATTGTAATGGCAGAGCCGAGGCGGAATGACAACTTAAAAAAGTGCAGGCTAAAAATTTGTAGATATACAGAGTGATTTTTGGATTTTCACTACATTTTTGCTATAGTTTCTGGACCATTTGTGGAAAATACTTTATTTTTGATATAGACCATATACCACTGATTGTGAGACCTAGCACACTGTTAATTAAAGTCAGGTTTCCAAAATTTCTGGGCCGTATTGGGAAAATTTCGTGGCCTTCTCTCACATCTCTCAAATTTTGAATTAACAATGGCAACAGACATTTTTAATCAGTTTTTCAATATTATTTTAACAACAAATACCTTCATACTGCAGTTCAGTATTACTAATAATGAGGCTTGGTTGGTATAAAATAAATGTCAAGCCCCCTAAACTTTTTTATTTTCCGCTTTAAGAAAACATGTTAGATACGAAAGTTGCAGTTAGTTTGTAGTTGTATGATTACATTGAACTTTGTACAGTCTTCTCAAAAAGCAAGGCAAACTAAGTAGTTTTTTTAAATGCAATTCTTGCTTTAACCGTTTATGAAACAAGGAGGACATTTAAGCACATGCTCGAGTTATTCCTTCTTTTTGTTTTCCACAAAATAAAAACTGTAAACGAAACATGCGAAATTGTATTAATATCTAGAAAAATGTACCTCTGTACATAACCTATAATTGCGTTTTAATGTATTTATTGCTTTTGCTATTATTCTCATTTGTTAATTCTTGAGTTATTTTATTACGAGTGTCTTAAAGATTTAATTGTACCACCTCATAAAATCTGCTTCTAAAGTAACTCCTGAAAAATTTATTAAAAGGACTTATAAATCAAAATGATTTGAAAACTATTGAATATTGCCAAATCTATCTATTAAAAATTAATAGTAGTATTCTGGGTTTTATTGAAAATATTATAAGACAATTGCAACTCATTCGGCAACAGGATCGAAATGTATTTAATATAAGAAATACACTGAATACTACTATTCATTTTTAGTTAGGGACAGATTTGGCTGTACTCAGTAGCCTGTAAATAGCCCTGATTTAAATCCTTTGGCTACATTTTTGTGGGGCTACCTTAAAAACAAACTTTATGAATAAAATAACTAGAGAAATAGAATTAATAAGTAATAAGCAAATGCAATAGGAAATAAATTAACAAACTGAAAGCTTTTTGAACATTTACTTTAGACGTTAATAAAATTTTTTACGTTTCATTTACAACGTAGGTAGGTACAGGTTACTGCATTAAAAAAACATACGGTTGCGTTGTCAAGTCTTTTGAGAACACCATGTACAAAAGTCAATATATTCATAAAAGCCTTTAGTTGATAGCTACTATTTTATTATTTAACATACTAAATTTGAAAATAGATAATTTAAGGGGACGTTGATATTTCTAACCAATAACTGTAGATTTTATAGACCCGTAATAAAACTTCTGAGAACTAAGCGATGCTGGACTCTTGTTTATAGGAAACTTTTTTGTATGAATATACAGGGTGATTCACAACTTATTTAAAAAAAATTGGGAATATCACGAAAAATGTAGTCAATCGTAAATATATTTTGTTGTAAAATCCTTATACTTTCCGAGAAAAAACTATTGAAGTTGTAGTATTTTCAACACCCACTTCGCTGGGCTACTGTCGTCTTTAGCGTCATTCGCGTTGTGCGCTCTCTCTCCACGTGACCTCAGGCGATTTCGAATACTGAAATCCGATTTTAGTGTTTTGTGATAGTGTTTACATTAGTTTTTCAAGTGTCAAAAATGGCTTACGTGTATAGCAACTCGAGTTGATGGATATCGTTTCAATTTGCGGTGAAGCAAGACAACATTTGTATTGCGGTGAAGCATTTGTGTTATTGTGAAGCATTTGTGTTATGGTAAAGCAAGAGAATATTTGTGTTAGTTCGTAGAAACTAAGTAAGACGGGCTCAAATGTGTTTCCACGTCGTTGGACAAAATTTGAAACAGTTGTTGTAACACCAGGTATGTTAAATTATTTTATTAATTAAAAATACAAATTAATTTAATTAATTAATAATAATAATAATGGCAAAAGCAGTTGAATTTGCTGATATAAAATAGGTGTTGTAACATTTTATTTATGTATTTATTTCCTTAGGAAAGAGATTCTATCAATTTGTTGTCCGTTTATTTTTTATTACACTTTGCCGCCGTGCCGGTCGCCGACTGCATGTTTTGACTTGCGCAAGGTCAGGTTTTACAGTCAACCAGTTTCCAGTGCCCTGCAGAGATGTATTTTTAAATTGCCCTTTTTGATTTTGTTTACAAAATTGTATTTGTACAAACAAAAAATGTTTTATTGATATGTTCTGAATCACCTTGTATACTTAGTGAACTTGCTTGTCAACCTCATTTGAATTCTGTCCCTGTGAAACTTTTTTTTCTAGGTGCGCTACTGACCACGTAGATGATTTCTAATTTACATGCTCTCGTTTATTTGCGGTACGGCCCTGCACATTCCCTACTGAGGTAGCCGGGGCACCTTCGGGCATGTTCCAGGCCGGTGCCACACCCATGAATGATTATTATAAAATAAAACGGAGCAAAAACAGCTACGCTACGTATCGGAGAGCGGCGAGCCTCGGCCGTTTTTGCCCTACGGGGACATCCACATCTTCTGCTGGTATGAAATCTAGAGTGCCTAGCCTAGAGGCCCATGCTACCGACCGGTACTTACACGCACATGTAGCTAATTCGAGATAGTTATAATACCAACATAAAAAGAGGAAAATTGTCAGAGAATTTAAGTGCTGGTACAGTCGCGAGCTCGAGCAATTCCAAGTATTTATCTCTAAATTAAGTACCTACGGGAGGCATATATGGAAAATTGTATAATTAATTCTGAAGCGAAACAAATTGATACTTTTTAATTTTGCAACGATATTGAGTACGAAAATATAAATGCCATATTTTTAAATACCAGACACTATTATTTTTTTAATACAGGGTTTCCGGTAATAAATAGTTTCAAAAATAACAAAAAAAGAAATGTGTTTTTATTTTTGATATTATACAGGAAATTTAATCGGAAAAATTTAATTTAAAACTCTCTTTCGGTTATTTCAAAAACTGCTTTGTTGATTTCGATAAAACTTGGGACGTTTTCAGTAATTAGTAAGGGGCTTAATTTGATACAATTAGATTTAATTTAATTACCACAGGCGCAGGCGATGCGGTTTAAATACAAATTATCAATTGTAATCATTGCGATTGTAGAATTGTTTTGATTGGAATTGCTAACCACGTATTATCAAAATTTTAATATACAGAGTGTTTCAGAAAGACCTCCCGTAAATACAGGAGGTGATAGTACGACAAAAAATTAGAATTGTTTGTCTTATGAACTATTATATGTCCTCTTGTTTTCGTGATTCAAAGCGACACAATACAATTTTTTAAATAGAATTTTTACTAAAATTTCCAAACGGTGCGAAATATTTTTTTGAAATTTGGTATTCCGGAGTTTTTAAGTATGCTAAATACGCTGGTCTAATTATTTTTGGATATTTCATAGAGGGCGCTAGTTATGCTACATTCCTATTACATTTTAAGTTCAAATCTTTTTTAAGGTTAGGTTTTTACCATTCGGGCTCCAATTTTTAATGTACAATTTTATTTTCTAAAAATAATGCACTCTTGTTAGAACCTCCTAATGTGGACGGTTTTCGTGGCTTTTAATTAAACTCTTACAATATTACGGTGTGTAAAATAAGTGACTTTTCTTAAAATAGGCTTCTTCAAAACTTACTGATGGAGCTGTCATATACAACGCATACATTCTTAGTAATATTTTAAACTCTAATTAACTTTATATTAAAATTTTAAATGAATTGTACAGGCTGTTACAAATTCGGTTCTCACTACAGGGATTTCGGAAGCGGTAAGAGCTACGAAGTAGCTTAAATGGGAGCAAAATTGCGTAATCAATAAGAAAGTGTTCTTCTTTTTTCAATATCACCTCAAATAAGCCTGAAATTAAACAAAAACGGATTTCCAAAATTTCGGATTTTTTCAAATATTTCGAAAACTAATTATGATAGCCTTGATTTTTTAGAGGCTTAACGTTGGTCCCCTGATTACGTAACTTTGCCCCCATTTAAGCTATTTCGTACTTTTTACAGTTTCTGAGATTCCTGTAGTGAGAAGCGAATTTATAACAGCTTGTATACCTATGTTTTTCCAGAGGCGACGGATAAATGAATTTTATTTGTTTTCTCGAAAAGTAAGCAAAATATACAACACAGGCAAAAGACAAAAAACTGTATTACTAACCCCGAAATTTTAAAAGTAAAGTCAAATTTATCAGTGGAGTTCCTTCATTTTTCTTTATAATATCTTGCTGGGATGCCCCAGCACTGCCCCTGGAATAATTTAGCTTAAATCTAGTTACATCAAATTAAGTCCCTTACTTATTGCTAAAACCGTGCCAAATTTTATTAAAAACAGCAGAGTAGTTTTCGAGATAATTGGAGAAAATTACGTTTTTATTAACATTAACAACAATTTTTTATTTTTGAGTTTTATTGTTTGTTAAATTTTCCCGATTAAAACCTGACACTTATCTTCAATAAAATAGTCTAAAGCCACCAGTTTAATTACAAAAATCGTATTTCTTTAAATATCTCTAAAAATATTTTGCATAGACTACAGAAGCGTAAGTTGGTGATTTAACTAATTAAAGGAATAAATGGGATTTTTGTACAAACAATATGTAGTATAGATATTGAAATCGTACTTCATTGTTGTCAACTAGTGATGTACTGGGCTGAAGACACGCTATTAGATACAGAAAACTTCTTATTTATGTAACTCCTCTCTTTGTCATACTAAATAAAAGCAGAATAGTGGTAGGAGATTTTAGTTTAGTTTTCTATCAGCAGATGGTGTAATTAAGGCATAGTTGTTCGTTTTTACATTGTTTTTTCGTTTTCGTGTTTTTGCATTGATGGATAATGTTTATCTCATAAGATGTCTTCTAGATGTCAAAGCCGCTGGATCTAGGAATGGATGCTATGACTCGGTATCTGGAACAGATAATTTGGTGTTGCATAATTACATAAACATCGCATCTACGTGGTATGCATAACTAATCCTTAATTTTGTTTAGTCACGCCAGTAGTATATCTAGGATACGATATAAATTCGCTGAATATTTTAATCAAGCACGCAGTATTATCATTATATTAATTTTATCGTTATCGGCATAATTTTATCAAAGTGCTTTTTATCTTAATTTTAATGAATATCAAGTTTTACCCGTATCTTGTCATTAGACAGGTAGATATTGGTATCACTGGAATACATAAGTGTGTCAGTTCTAAAATATGTGTGTGAATTCAGAACTTTGAAATAAGTAGTATTTTTTTCGATATCTGTCAATAGGTCTTGGATTTTTTTAACGAAAAAAAATATTCATCAATATCATTTTTGTATAACTTTTATTTTTAACGAAATTGGTCTGACTATTTTGCGTAATATTTGTTCAAAATAAAATTTGTATTTAAAAATTAGCAAACAATATTTATTTTCAATGGCATGTCGTAATGTTTTAAGATAATATAGCCATCACACCTTGATTCTACGCCATCGGTTTGAACATTTCGTTTCAATATAGACTTTGAGATAGATTTAGAGATATTCTTTTAAACTACTGCAAGTTAAAAACGAGGGTTTTAAAGGTAAACGTTTATACATGGTGATTCACAGCTTATCCAAAAGAAAATTATGAGATGTACAATGGATCCTTCCCAAAAAAATTTAAAATTACATTTCGAAAATTATATAAAAATATTTGTCTATATGTTACTGGAATGTGGTCGTCTGTAATACTTGACCTAACCCAATGGCATATACAAAAAGTTTACGTAAAAGAAATAAAAATAATTTAACGAGGCAATAAATAGGAAGAGTTTTATCATAGCTAGTACATTTTAGGGAATTCAATTATTGCTTTTATTGCATTTATTACTGTTATTCAGCAAAAGTCAATTAGTATTTTAATCAAGAAGAAGTTAGTGCTTACGTGATGTCACAATACCTCACACTGACTCACAAATTCATATTTCCATCGACACTTAAAAACTTTTGAGGATATCTGATACACATCTGATGAACCTATATGGAACTTTACTATTTCACTGGTCTTGCTTTTCTGAACTATTAATAGTTTCCACTTCAGTACGAAATATTTCTTTTAAATGTTCCATAAAGACGTCGACAGAGTGACTCAGGAGGCCACGGTGGCCATGCTATCGAAACTCTTCGCCCAATCCACCGTAGTTCTTAAACTTCATTAAGATAATTATGAACGTTGTCGAAAATGAGGAGGTGCACCATTGGACAAGAACCACGTTCTCTGTTGCAGGCGGATATTCAAAATGTCATCATTTAGAAAAAATTCGACATACTGAAAATTATCCATTCGATGTAGCAATATAAACACTTCATTTAAGGGATCGTCTCGACATTCCCTGCTTGAATATTCAAAGAAAAACAGCGTGTGAAGTGATCTCAGCTCCATCTGTATACATATATGTATTTCGGTGATATCGATTATATTTTTAACGCCGCATGTATAGGTACTCCCAAAAGTTTTTGAGGAAGTTGTGAATTACCCTGATAAGAGAAGTTAATATTCCGAAGAAAACGCTCCTTCATTTTTGACATTTATTGTGTCATACCGTGTTTTGGGCAGTTATCTACTATCTTTTGTTAATAAAATTTTTCGATAAAGAACGATTAATAAGTATGAATTTCGTTTTTTTTCGATCTAGTGTAGTATCTCAAATGGTTTTGAATTTGATAAACGTATATTATATTCACAAATTAACCTTAATGTCGTCTACATTTTGATTAAAATGTTAAAAAAATTATAAAGTAAATAACTCAAAGGATTATCCGTTTGAGTTATGTACTACGTAAAGTACCTGAAATTTTTAAATCCGGTATATTTAAATACGTGTTTACAGTCAGTCCTCAGTAAGGAAATGATCTTGATTTTTAGGATATTGTAATATCTATTAAAGTAATTAGAGCAATAGAACTGTTGTCAAAAAAAACAACATGGAGAAGATAGTTAAATGTTGTAGTTCAAAATAAAGCAAGTTGGTTTTTACTGTACTAGTTTGTAAAATAATTATACCGCAAAAAAGATTGCAGATGCAAACTACCAACTAACAGCAGAAATACTGACATTCCAGGGTTTTAACCTTAATAAAATCCATTTTGCGCCGTCTTTGATCCCACTATTTCATCTTCTCTCAATAATTATAATTATCTGCTGGATAATTATTTTAATTTGAAAGCAAGTCTAACCTATATCTCCATTAATAATGATTAATGCTGTGTACGTATCCAGAGATTATAAGTGTATTTTTTTATTGTGATGTCATAAAAGGAAAAAGTTAACAACTTCATAAATTACTGCATCCGTTTGTACAAATAACGCGCTTCTCGACCAGGCCTATTACTTCATTTGTGTTATATAACAAGTCGAATATATCATTCGAGGAATTATTTATTTGTTATCGGAACACGTGCTAACAGAAAACCAATGATGTGGATGTCTGATGCCTTCAAATAAAAGAAGCAATTATGTTTTAAGGACCTCTCACTGTTCTATTAAACTTCAATTTAAATAAAGAAGTCATCAGTAGCTTTCTTAATCGATTATCAGATTGTAAATGTTGTCTAATCTAAATTCGTTATTAGGAGGTATAATTTATAGGTTCTAAGGTGCCACGACTGGAAGAAGTTGAGGAAAACAAGTTTACAGAGCAAATTTATTAAATACATCAGTATGCAAAATTATAATTCTTTTAAGTTAAATACTTCTAAGTACATTTCAAATTCTAAGGTTTTGTACACTGCTAATGTACTTTATTTATATAAACGGCGTGGGCTGACATTTTTTTGGAAAAATGAAAATTTCGGACCTCAATCTTCAATATCAAGAAAATAATTAGAACCATATCAAAAAATCAAAAACTAACCGACAGAGGAAGTGGAAAAATCATCGGTATTTTAATCCAATTCCCTATAAATACACCATTCTTCTAAAGATCTACAAGCCGAGTGTAGCACTCCAACAAGTATTGGATACATTTGGATCAGTTACTCACCCGCTAGCTGTACGTTACATGAAAAATTAAAGATTTAATGAAAAAAAACGGAACACCATATCACGGTGGAGACTTTATCGGCAATGTTAAATCAGCTATATCCAGACGATATCCCAATAGTTTTGACATAACATGGTTGTTCACAAAAGTGAACAATAAATAAGCTTTGGACGAATTTCATGAAAAGCTCATCTTTACAAAGTTGAAGACTTGGCGAAAGTGTGTGCTAGATGGACCAATTTTACTTCATATATCAATTTTATTAATCTGAAAGAACACCTACAAGTTTACCTTAGACTGCTAATTTTTTACTAACCTTTATAGAATAGACAACAACAATATTGTAAGAAGCTTTTCAAAACATAAAAAAAACATGAATACCTAAAGTTTTTTCTTAAAATGATTCCTAAAGGCTCCTAAATTTTATAGTTCTTCAAAGACACAGTAAAAACACAAGTGAAATATAGTTTTTTCAGTAATTACCTACACAGGATTATTGAAAGTATTGACGTTTAAATTTGGGATATATATGGTCCACTCTAACAAAGACACAATGCCATGTCGAATACTCTGGTGACCCCCTCAACAGGATCAAGGGAATTCATTTAGATCTAAATATCCTAGTGAGGAGTGAAGATGAATCTGAAGGAATAGCACAGGTTTAAATAATTCACAGACTTGTTCTTTCATAAAATAGATGGTGTAACAGTAATGTGAGTAATACCATATGTCTCATTGATTGGGTTACAAAATAACTTGTTTATGGTTAGTAGTGGACTATATATGTATATGTTCAACGCAATATGTTGGATTACCGAAAAAGTGCTGCCACTTTGACACTTAATAGCCAACTGACTACTAAACTGCGAAACTAGCAGACGGTCATAGTGGTCAGTACGGGGGTTATTAATTAAATTTGCCTGCCAGAGGCGTACCTAAAATAAGGTACAACAAAGCATTTTGATCTGATTCTTCTTATCAAAACATAATTAGCATTTTTTTCTGAAACAGTTTCATGATTTTATAAACAAGTGAAACCGAGTTTCTCAATAATCACTCAAGAAGATTGAAGGTAAAGACTAAATAAATTTGGTATATGCAGGCAGTTCAGTCCAGTAGCAAAAATACAATGCCATGTCGCAAAGTCTGGTGATTTATCAACATGATCAAGGAAATTCAACTAGATCCAGATGATATCGTAGTGATATTTTCCGTGATGACTTTGTTTACAGAGGTGTAAATCGAATAAACTTTGTTAAAACTTCAGAGAAGGCCCGTCGGAACAGACAAGGATGATAATTTCCGTAAAAAAACTTGAATCCTTAAAAATCTGCTAATAAAAAGGATTGTAATGGAGACACTTTTTTGAAAACCAGTAGTAAGAAGGACCAAAATTAAATAAATTTGATAAAAGATGGACTTCAAAGTTTTGGTTAAGATTTATTGACAATAGATTTATCATTATGTTCATATTGATATAACAATAGAGAAAACTTCTAGACTAAATTAATGGAATACATCCAGACGTCAGTGTCACCATGGAGTTTGAACAAAACAATATGCATCCTTTGCGAGACGTCCTTGTTAAAAGAAAACTGGATGCCACTCACAGGAGTCTCTCACAACCAGACCTAAAAATAAGGTCCACGTGTGTTCAATATCTCGTATGTATACGACAAAGTATTCATTGGACATATGGGAGACAATTTCAGCCGAGATGAGGATTTATAGCTAATTAAGAAATATGGAAATGACATCGGGCTAGCGATTTCAAACCATACACGGGAATAACATGGCACACAACAAAGAAATCTTAATCTCCATTTCGAATTTCTTTATTCTTGTTAGCAGCATTGCTTTTTGTAGGCATCTAAATAATTTTTCAATACTTGGAAAACCGTAATCATCCGTTCTCTTTTAGTCTGAATATATTTTTTTATAACAAAATACACTGAAATCATTACATCTCGGGAATGAAGTTCTATTAATTTCAAACATTAAACTCTAGAAAATACTTTACTTTTAAGGAGTGCCCACCAATATCATACTAGTTTCTTCAGCTTTAGGCAAAACTAAAATTTGCGTTCTAGTTGTAATCATCTAATAATTAGGAGGCCAAAATTGATGACCGGGATATGAATTGGTATATTAAAATTCATGAGCGGGCGGGTGATCTCAATAAAAATGTGTGCTTCAAGGACCAGTAGCCTTCAGGCGATCATTTAAGTTAACTGAACCACGGTTTGGTATAGAACAATTATTTCGCTTAATAAAACTTGGGTGTGTTTTCTGTTGTTAATGTAAAACTTTATCATCATTATATTTTTCTTTGCCATGTCATCAGAATTCTTCAAAATAATACAAATTAAAATGTGGGAAATGATGATGTACTTACTGTGAATCAAAATTTATTTTCTTTCTGTAGAATTAAGCCACGCGTTATTTGTTTAAAGCCTATTCTTAGTGATTTTACCTATTTTGCTACCAAGTTGGCAGCTCCAGCAGCGGCCTTTACTCGTAGCTGTAAGCGTAAAACTCCAGTATACTGGATTTAGTTGCAACGAAATGTAATCGCAATTGACATTGACGAATTGTAAATTGGGACTGTTTACGTATATCGGGATAATAATTAAGTAAATCGTATATTTACTTTACTCTTTTAAAAATTACAATAAAAACATGTTCATGATGTAGAATTAATTTTCCAAGTAATCGTTACTTTAGTTGATATCAGATTTCCGATTGATTATGGAGATTTCATATACTTAATAGAATGAAAATAGAAGTTATTTCAAATTTTAATTAGCAACGCTGTTGAAGATACGTTATTATTAGTGTATTCAGATATTAAATTACTAATATGTATAGGCAGGATTCTATACCTTTTTTATTTATACATATACTGAATAATTATTAATATGCAAATGTTTCAATTAGTTAAATGGAGCAGAGCTGTTTAATTAGTTTTCCAGTTTTACTCAAATAGTTTATACAAAAATTTGTAAAAATTAAACCTGCGGAATGAAAAGGAAATAATTGGAAGGATGAAATGGAATAGTTTTTTATTCCAGTCTATCAATGTTTCTATAGTCATTACTACATTATTGTCACTTTATTGAAAAAGTGTTTCTTAAGGCGTATCTTTACTTAATCTTAGGATGATCATAGCGTATGGGTAATCGGTAATGGGTAATCAGGAATTCATTATTTGTTCACTAAATGTGAAATATTTTTTGTTATTTTATTATAATATATGTAAATATTCTTTTACAGATTTGTTATTTTAAACTGCATACTTTACTGCTATCTAGTTTGCCTTCCTAGCTAAAATTTTTAAAAATTTAATGGACATATATCTACGGCTGAATATATGCAAATGTACAAGTTCAATATCAATAAAAAACTTTGTTTACCAATTTTCAAAGCAATATCATGAAAAGATTGGGAAAATTAGGAACTTTAAAACTGTATTTCTTCTAATGTCGACTTTTTGAATAACGATTATATTGTCATAATTTTATATACATAATGTTCCATTACTTAAAAGCCACATTGTGTTCCACTAGCGATTAAATGGAAGACATAATAACAATATTACCATGTCATGCGAAAGATGTACATGTAACTCTTAAAATTGAAAGGGTTAGAATAAAAATGTTATAATTAACATTTAAGAATATTTCGGTATGTCGGACCAGTCAATTTTATTTCAGAAAGCGTGGATATGTGTACATTTATTATAGAAATTTTTATTTGCATTTTGAATATACCATTGTGAGGACTTTGTTCTTCAATGTTAACAAAAATTGCAAGAAAAATAAATTTCAATAGCATATTAGTATGGTTTCAGGAAATAACGTGTAGTGAATTTTATAAAATCAATGATACTATGCTTACAGGGTGTCTTACGAAAAAGCGCACAAACCTTAAGGTAAGATTTCAGAAAAAAAATATGCAAAAAGTTGTATATAAATATGTATATGTAATGTAATATATATAAATCTTGATTCAGAAACTTTTTCGAGATACATCTTAAAATTTTTTTAAAAATATATGGGGCCATGCCAAATCATTGAGATCGTGACTGGATCATATTTAGTTTTTCTCATTTTTTGGTATTATTTAGTACCCATTTGGAGTAAGCAGTTTTCATGAATTTTCTCAAATTTTTATTTCAAGCCCCCAAGAAGTTATGAGCATTTGAATATTTTTCATACAAAATTATCAAATATCTGAATCTTGGCAAAAACTAAAGATATTATAAACTTTTTTTTCATTTTGTTCGCTTTGTTCAAGATATAGATTTATAAAAAAATATAATATATTTTTACTTTTTTGGGATTTTTTTTGATTTTTAAACCAAAAAAGTGATTTTTGAAAAAGAGTGGGATTTTGTTTTCTTCCAAATGTTTAAAAAAATTATCTTTCAATATGCAAATTTATAAAACAGGTTCTAGAGTAGAATCTTTTTGAATCTATTTTTCTTTTCGAATTAATTTTTTTTTGTATTTTCATTTTTTACAGATAATGTACGTTATTAAACCAAATTTTATTATAGAAGTAAATCGCGATGACCAATTACTAGAAATAGCACATTTTTAAAACTACTTCTACTAATATTGTCATTATTAAATATCTAAATTATTCAATTCTTTTTCAATATTAAAAAGTTCGTTTACATAATGTCATTATACTTATTATATTCCTGACTATTCATATTTAATAAAAACATTAATATATAAACAGGTTAACTACGTAATAGAAAAAATCTATTTCTAGAACACTTGACGGATTTTATTTTCTGTATCATTCCATTCAATATTCCCGCCAGTGATCCAAGCGCCACTTCGAAGAATTTAACTTCTGTAGTTGTTAATTCTCTTATGGTATAATAATATAAATTAAAAATATGTAAAAAACAGGTAAACATTATTAAAAGTTATGTTTATTTGTAATTTGTAGGTTCTTCAACAAAAAAGTACGGTTATGTTTGCAATCGTGTGATGAAATGTTAGACCAAAATTAGATATTTTTTATAAATATTTAGTTTATGTTTATTTGTTATTAATTTTGTATATCAGCCTTGTTCAGATTGAGATTTTCTGTGCATTGAACTTAAATTTAATTGAAAAGTTGTAGTCCTTGTTGTAAAACAAATATAAAGGTCAATCATTCTAAATGTGTCGCTTTTACCAAGTAGGAAAAACTATTCCAGAAGAAGTCATATACGTAGCAGTTATTACGTCTGATCCCCCATATCTACGGCACTGGTAAACTGATTTGCAGAATTACTAGCACGATTCTTCTGTAAGTTCTAATTGTGGGTATCACCCTTCACAATTTCACAAGCAGTCATTATGAGTTCTTGGTATATTAAAAAAAATAGATTTTTTTCAATTTGAAGGGTTTTATAAAAACCTAGGTCTGCTTATTTTTACTTAAAGTTTGAATACTTCTTCGTGAGACAGCCTGTATAGTTAACAACTGTCTGAAGTAGAATTGAAGCTTTCTGAAATCAGTTTTACGAATTTTGCGGAATAGATTCGACTAATCTAAAACATTTATTGAAATCAAAGATGAAATTGGAGTGACTCATTCCATTCTTTACAACTCTATTTTTTTGTCATCTAACCTGACTGTCCTAAATCGCGTTTTCAAAACTTCAGGGCTTTTGTATAAACTAAACAGCCACAAAGAACAATCTGACAAATCACGACGAAGTACTCTCTGGAAGAGTCTAAAATGTATGCTAATGGTACTAATATATCAAAGACTTGTCACGCATCGCTTACAAGGATATTTATTTACTACAAAATAATCAGCAACGGTTGCAAGTACGCACCTAGATAACAAATAAAAAAAGTTTTCGAGGCAGCAGCCATTAGTTAATGCATAGAGGAGCAAGAAAGTTGTCTTCCTCACCTGTCAGCGTGGTCTCTTGATAACAACTTAATCCAAAGATTGATAACGCCCATGAATGTCGTTATTATATATAATATACCGACGGTAGGCGTTAGTTTTAATACCACTGAAAATGAGTGTGAATTAACTTCATCAAGTAAATTGTGATGTTAGAAGAATTATAGCCGGTGAATAGGTTCGTAAATGGGGAATTAAACGACAGGTGCCTCTTATTCATGCTTCAAGATGTGGAATATGGAGGCTTTATTTTTTAATAATTCATGTTCAAGGTAATTCCATCCAAGCAAAGCTGTGCTAGCTGCACAAGACTAAAAAATATGTTGATGAAATTCTATAATTTGATTCGATTGTATATTTCTCAATATTGATAGATTTCTTGTGAGAATTCATTGTTGTTGATAAAGCAAAGGAATTTTATTCATTGCGAATAAAAGAGATTTTAATTTTTTTACTTGCCGCAACAATTTTTTGGGTACCTATAAATTTAATGTACCTTACTGCAGGGAAATATAACACAGACAAGTTTTCAAGGTGCTACATACGTCAATGTCGTCAGTTTTTGTCCATCTGTTAAGGGTGGTTAGTTAATATCTTCCCCAGTGACATTTTATGACATAAAATTATGAAGTTAGGTATTTCACTGTATTTGTAGCGTAATGTACAATTCCATTTGACATAAATAAAGTGTGTTCGGAAAAGAATGGGCCAAACTTCAAGGGTAACTTCCATGCATGAAAATAAGTCGATTTGGATCAAGTTACCTTGACACAATTATGCTTCCGTAAAAAGTTTACCGCCTTTGAAAAAATAACAGTAGATCTATCTTTTCTATGTAAAATCAAATTTGACATTAGGTATACCTGTAAAGCACCTAACTTCAAAAGTTGTACACTGTCACATGGGAAGAAGGCATAATTTTACTCATTTGTTATAATATTTGAACTAAAACTGAGGTAACTGATATAGGTACTCGTTAAATAAATTCTGCAGATAAACTGATATTTGGTGCACTGTAGCTAAATTCAAGTAAATGTCCTCATTATTGAGTGACAACACCCCATTGTATGGTTGTCGTGCGTTGTCTTTGTCTATTCCTATCGTTTCTCGTGTCGTGGTGTATGGCGTGTAGTGCGTGTAATGATCCGTCTGTTAATCCAGTTATTTTGGTGAAAATTATGTTTAAACACAGTGGTTTGACTACAATAATTAAAAACAATAATATATTGAGTCTCCATTAATATTTGGTTAAATAAAGGGATAGTTAAATTGTTACCTATACTTATTTATGTATCTATAAGGTACAATACAGGTTATGGGACCTAAAATATTGTCTTTAAAACAGATTTGTGTAGAAACCATTGTGGCAGCTTAGAAGTTTATACAATGATATTTAAATAAAAATTTTAAAAGAATCCTCCCTTCTTAGTTCAAAATTACTGAATAATAATTAAATTTAAATCATATTAGAGAAAAAGTCAACTTTTAATTGGTTTTATATACTCAGAATAGAGTCAAAAGTCACTCACTTCTGTTGTGATAGTTTCACTCCTAAAATTTTAGTTGTACTCATATTAATGGAGTGAAAATTTCACTCAATCGGGAATTGATAAATTATAGAGTAAAACTGAGTGAATTTGAATGAAACTTTTTTTTATAATGTAGCAGTCTAACGAAGGAAAGGTGGAAACTAAAAAGTGTTCATTTGTAATAATATAATAACTGGAATATGAAAATAAAATTAGATGGAGAGACCGGTTTTGTCATTTTTGGAATATGAACTCATTTTGACTGTACTATCGCTGTTAATAGAAATATGAATCATAATTGGTTGATAGATTTGTAGATGAGTCTACATTTTTTCTTCTTTAATTAAATATTTTTTGCAAATTTCGTCAGTCTTGGTCAAACATCGTCAGACGTCGTATTTAAATAAATGTGATACGTTTTGAAATGACAATATCTTGTTTGTCGAAAACTAGTGGCTTTAAACCTTTCACTAATGCCAAAGTACAACCTTCTAATGATGGAAAACGTTTTATAGTCCTATGTTACAGAAATGTTATTTCCAATTAGTTTCCTAACCATCCATACTTTTCTAAAAATGTGCAAGGTGTTTACAAACTTTTGTGGATTTTTTAAAGATAGGTATTGTAGGATCGTATTCGATGCGAAGTAGAGCAAAAAGTTGTCGTTCTTTTATCAAAGGAAAATCGTGTCATCATTTTTAGGAGGCGTAAGATGAACCATTTCAAATTTAAAATGAAATTGAATGTAAAATCTGAAATACCGCTGCATACGCACTGTGTTCTGGTAGTAGCTGTAGTCGATACATTGCATCGAATGTACGAAGTGGTCGGTTATACGTCAAATACTAACCTGGCGAGCTTGGTCCTAAATCAGAGATCGCCTTCAAAGTAAACAACAGTGGCGCATACGGTGGTAAAATGTAGTACATATGTGGAATTTAAAAAACAAATTGGATTTATAATAAATTACATTTAAAATCAATTATTCAATTTCTAAAACCCTTTAAAGCTTATTGCACTGGATCCTTTGACAGGCAATGATTTATTACTTTGCATCGAATATGATGCTACTATAGAATCATCGTAAAAGCATTTTAAGAATATAAGTAATGGAAATCATTGATACTGCAAAACATTAATAAAAATAATCAAAATTGTTAAAACTTATTGAGAACTTCTGGGATCGTTACCGACTTGCATACTTGTGGCTATAAATTTAGGAAACGTGTCTCTTTATTGTGAAAATTATTAGTGAATTAAATGTTTAAGTGGAGTGATACAGGGTGTTAGAAGTTTGACTGCCTTAATTTTAACAGACGATAGAATACGTTAAAATAAACAAAAAAAGCCTTATGTGACATGGGTCCTAAACTCAACCATTTCTGAGAAAAAAAATATCGAAATCTCCAACTTGATGTACAAAAGTTCGATTAATTAAGGAATATTGACATAATACAATCTTTATCACTTTTTTGAACTCCTTTATGCTTAAGTAATTCTAAAAAATAATTAGCGTTGTAATAAATTTAATAATCAATAAAATTCATATCGAGCAATGATGCAACGGCGCGGCGGTTTATTAACAGGAGGTACTAAGGTGTCCAGCAATAAGCAATTCCGTTGGTATCTGGATTCGACCATGTCGGAGTGTNCCTCACTTATTTGTTTAAATAGAAAAGTTAGCTAATAAAAGTTTTTGACTCACGAGACGAGAGATGTCTTATATTATGTTCCTTTAGAGAATTTTACAATAATCTAGCGGATAGGACTTTTTTCGAGTTTCTCTTTTATTTTCGCTAATTTTCCTGGTGTATTAATGTTTCACAATAAGTTGTTTACATTTTTTCCGTAGGACAAATCTGCCGCTTGCACACGTGGTGTGCATCAGAAGGTTAAGCACTGTTGTCGCGTTGTGATGAAACTCCCCAATACTAATACTCGCTGTATTTTGAAAACTGTTCATTTTACGCCCTTGTAATATAAAACCTTTTTTTATATATGATTACTCTATCTTATGCTGAAGTAATGGCAGTCAAACTTCTTACATCCTGCATATTTTTCTAACTGTTACTTTTAACTGTTTTCTTTTTGTGAAATAAAGAAAGGACAGTGTGCTTGTGCTGTGTGCATTA
Organism: Anoplophora glabripennis; assembly: GCF_000390285.2. NCBI lineage: Eukaryota > Metazoa > Arthropoda > Insecta > Coleoptera > Cerambycidae > Anoplophora > Anoplophora glabripennis. The sequence goes on from NW_019416246.1 coordinate 619,437, forward strand.
ATAAGGGCGAATAAACATACTAAAATGTTTCATCAATTCATCATGATAACGTTCGAAAACGTTGGATAAAAACTGAAAGTTTTATTCCAACTATTATCTTCATGCATAGCGATTTCCAAACAGGCGTGCACCAACACCTGTAAACAGACGAAGAGTTATCAGTAATGTCAGCGGTTCCAAAAAAAAGTTTTCATTATATGGTACATGTACGTGTTAAAAAAGTTCTATTTAGAAAAAATATTTCCGACAGTCGAATTTCCGTACCTCGATTTATTCATTCTTCAAATATTATCTCCAATATTGTAAACGCTCCCTATTAACATAATATTAGGTACATGAAAACGGAAGTGATATGCAATTGAAATTCCTTCTTACATGCCAATTATCAAATTCTTGAACGGTAAGATTAGTCACCGTCACCGTAGTCACGTTAGCCCACTGCATATCTGCCAGTGATTTTTCGGTGCGATTTAACACCAGTTTATCTGCAAGTGTTCTAATTAATAACAGTAATTAGACGGTCATGGTACTTAATTTAAAGAACACCCCATGGGTAATGGTCAGCAATGCATGACACTGTCCAAGTCTGCCTAGCCATCCATGTAAAAGCTAACAAAGTGTAAATGTGATATACTATATCCATGTTCATCATCTAGAACAAGAATTATATGCATGGCTTGCCCACAATTAAAGCCTGCCGGAACTGTTTGCCTTACCGTTCGTTTCTTTTACGAAAAAATCTGAACGGATTGATCTATTGGTGCACCCAGGTAAAGCTAAGTTTTCCGTGGTACTGCTATCATTTTCGCTTAAATTAAACATAGATTTGCAACTATTATACGTTTTCAGCGTAAAGTTATAGGATGCTTCTTGTATCATTATTTTTACTCCATTTATCTCATACTATAACTTCTTGTGTACTGTATGTTAAATTAAGTTAGATTTGATACACCCACCTACTATGCAAATTAACTGAAAGAGGAATTCGTAGTTTTACTATCAAGCGAGAAGATAAGATTCGATAACGGGTTAGTTAGGTATTTTATTCTTAAAATAATAAAGTTCCACTGATTTTTTTGTTGTTAGTTTCCTAAACTCCCTGCATGTTTACAATGAAAACAACAGTAAAAAATTCATTAAATTAAATTTGAAAAAAATGGCACTTAAAATGATGTGTAGGTATATTTCCACATTCAAAAGTGTAAGAAGCATTTGCACAGAACAGTTTAAATTATATTTTAAAATCAATTTTTGAGTGTAAAAGTTAAGCAAAATGAGTGTTAAATAAAAAATAAGAATAGAATTTTTTTTAATAATTCCGTTGTGAAATTTATTTCCGTTGCTAAAGCTAATGTTAAGAGTTTATAAAATTTTATATTTTCATATTCATAATGTAAAAAATATAGTGTGTCCAAGGAAGAAGTTGTAAAGAGATATATTTTTTTTATTTTTATTTTATGAGACTAAGTAATTTATGTTAAAAGAATGTGCTTGTCCTCAAATCTGTACCAACATATACAGGGTGTACTCTGCATTGAAATAATAGAAAGGGTGTTGCGTGTATAATCTATAAAAATTAAACTACAGCTTCCCGATGATATTATTTGTAATAGAAACATTTATACGAAAAAGCTCTATCTTCGCGGTTTTTTTGTAAATTAAAGTTCTTTTATTCAACGAAAATGAAGGCCGACCCTGTGTTATTTATTAAAAACTTTAGAAATGTTTTTATGCGACCCGATATGCAACCTTATAAATTAAGTCGGCATAATCTAATACTAATAATACTAAAAGAAGGTTAGGTTACATTGTCAAAAAATGTGTGCAGTCAACTGATTTTTTATTTGTATTGAATTAATTATTGACTAATTAAATATTAAGCATCGTCCATCGACCCATCAGTGTTAAAAAGTGAAAGATTGCAGACAAAAGTTTTTATTTTCTAATTCCACTATAGTGACAGTGTAATTTTTATAAAGAAGCAAAAAATAAGAATAGCGTGTCGATTACATTAAAAACGAGATTCTTATTTCTTGCTTTGCTCGATTTTTTAGTTTCAGCACAAACTAGTTTTACAATGAACCGAAAAAACAATGCATTTATTATTTTCGAACGTGTCGATATGGTGTTAGTGTATGGTGCAGCCGGAGAAAATGCGCTCGCGGCGACTATGTTGTACCGGGAACGATGGCTACATTGTCATCCTCCATGTGTAAATATGATGCTACAGTGCGTTCAGCGGCTGCTGAGATACAGGAAGTGTTATTCCTCGAGGAGAAGAACGTGGTCAGTAAGTGACCCTTAATGTTGAAGATGCAGTGTTGGAAAATCTTGACAAAGACCCCACAATTAGTACTCGCACAACAAGTAGGAACCTCATCTTAAGGCGCCAGCTGTTGCACCCCTATCATCTGCAACCAGTTCAACAGATTTTGCTCCCGGATTGTAATCAACGAATGCGTTTTTGCAGATGGTTTTTACGGCATTGTGCCAATCAAGTAGACTTTCCTGCTTATGTTTGTGTAACAGATGAGGCGACATTTACCCGTGATGAAGTGAATTTCCATAATATGCACATATGGGTCGATGAAAATCCTCACGCAATTAGGGAAACTCATTTTCAACTTCGGTTCTCGGTAAATGTTTGGGCTGGCATAATAGGTGATGTACTTGTGGGTTCTTATATCTTTGAGGACGACTAAATGGACCAACATATGCTGAATTTTTGGAGAACCGGTTGCCTGAATTATTGGACGATGTGGCATTACAAGTTCGGGCACGCATGTTTTATCTTCAAGATGGGGCTCCTCCACACAGTACTCGAGAAGTAACGACACTTTTGAATGAAATGTTTCCTCAGCGATGGATTGGACGCTTTGGTCCTGTGCCGTGGCCACCTCGGTCACCCGATCTAACTCCAATGGACTTTTATCTTTGGAGTCACTTGAAGTCATTGGTTTATAATATTCCAATTGCTACGGTGGAAGAATTGCGAAACTGTATACTTGAAGCTGCTGACACAATTAGGAGAATACCTGGAATTTGGAAAAATATTCGCCAAAATTGGGTACGTCGGTGCCATGCCTGTATTCGCGCTAATGGGGATCAATTTCATTTTTTCTAGAAATGGTAAGTTTTATTTCATTTTGTTCCATATTTTAATGGAGTTTGTTTAGTGCCCGCAGTTGTCAACTACAGATGCTTACGGATGTGGTTTTGTTTGCGAACTCTTGAAGTAACAATAATGCATTTAAGAGAGTAATTACTATTAATTAATATAATAAGAAAATATCAGTTTTTTTTAAATATCTATTTTTCTTAGTTTGTATTTTTGAAAAATTCCCCAAAAATTGAGAAGTACCTTTTTCTCTTTCATTTGTTTATGCGGCTGGTTTACAGCACGTAACTCATCCTACAGTACACGGACAGGAGCGTTCCAGAGAAAATATTTTGTTCCATAATTGAACTTTAATTTACGAAAAAAAACGCAAAAATAGAACTTTTTTGTATAAGACTTTTCTATTGCAAATATTGTTATGAAGCTGTAGTTTAATATTTATAGATTATACACGCCACACCCTGTATGAATGTTCCTAACGACATATGATTATTAAAATAAAATATAATAAAATTAGTGTAAACGTCATTTTTGGTTGCGACACTATTGTGTTATGGTAGGATTAAGATCATACTAAGGAAAAACAAAACTAATTAATAAAACAACAATAATAAGTAGGTACAATGAAAAATTTGGTATAGCAGGTTTAAACTTTATATGCAACACGTGATCATAATGTACGGGAACCTCAGGAAACTACTATTAAGCGATTCGTAATGAAACATGCTGCAAGGGTTGTTATGAACTGTATGGGAAAATGTGGAACACAATTTTTAAAGTTAAACATATCTGATTCTGAACAATAAAAAATAGGTCACTGGGTAATATGATTTTAAATCGGAAAATACATTAATCTCGTAAACGATCAACTTCTTTTACTTATTTGTCTCTATAATGGCTGTTATTGACCAATGATTCGCTGTATAACTTAAAACACAAAAACTACCTCCCAAAATGATCCACGACTGTGCAATCCGTTGTTGGCTAGCGCGATGATAAAAACGGTGCCATCCAGCTTAGTACAGTAGAAACAACTGCTTTTTGAGCATCCGTTACAATGGATCTCCTTGAATATCAACAAGTGTCGATGACGACAAGACAGTGATAAAGTTCAGAAGCTCTGAGAAAAAGGTTCTGAATATGGACTTCGCGTATTTAATCGAGGCTGAAGATGCAACATACAAAAACAATTAAACATTTTATGTGTGATAATTGTTTTCTGACTTCAAATAGGAAAAAGTTAATGTTTCGGTAGTATTGTTTTATTTTCATTAATATAAATGCACAAGTAACCTAAATATTCCACAATTTATTTACTTCAACTAGTATATTCAGTATAACATACGCTGTAAAATGTCTTCATTAATTTAGTTCGCCAGTTAATATTATGTACCATAAATTTGTAGATATATCTATAGCGTGATGGAAAACCATATCGTTATAAGCAAGTGGGATGCATTAATATAAAAATTAATCATGATAAAAAGTACCACTAATTAAGAAAACCTTGACGGTACTTTATTATTTTTAATTGATAAACCTGCAAGTAATAAATTAAAAAGGTATGCACATGCATACAGAGTACAAAGAAAGTACATAACTTCGATTAATTCCCAGTATATATACAATATAGTAACAGTCTGAGTAATATTTATACAGGGTGTGGCGTGTATAATATATAAAAATGAAACTACAGCCTCCTAACGATATATGTAATAGAAAAGTCTAAAACGAAAAAGTTCTAATTTTGCGGCTTTTTTTTGTAAATTAAAGTTCAATTATGGGTCAGAATATTTTCTCTGGAACGCTCCTGTCTGTGTGCTGTACGATGAGTTATGTGCTGTAGACCAGCCGCGTAAACAAATCGTCGTTGAAAGATAGAAATATACTTCTCAAATTTTGGGGAATTTTTCAATGCAAAAGTACAAACTAAGAAAAATAGATATTAAAAAAACTTATATTTTCTTATTATAATAATTAATAGTAATTACCATCTTAAATGAATCGTTGTTCCTGCAAGAGTTCGCAAACAAATCCACATCCGTAAGCATCTGTAGTTGTCAACTGCGTGCACTTAACAGACTCCATTAAAATATGGAATAAAATGAAATAAAATTTACCAGTTCTAGAGGAAATGTTGAAATTGATCCCCACCCAATTTTGGCGAATATTTTCCCAAATTCCAGGTATTCCCCTAACTGTGTCAGCAGCTTCAAGTATACGGTTTCGCAATTCTTCCACCGTAGCAATTGGAGTATTGTAAACCAATGCCTTCAAATGACTTCAAAGATAAAAGTTCATTGGAGATACATCGGGTGACCGAGGTGGCCACGGCACAGGACCAAAGCGTCCAATCCATCGCTAAGGAAACATTTCATTCAAAAATGTCATTACTTCTCGACTACTGTGTGGAGGAGCCCCATCTTGAAGATAAAACATGCGTGCTCGAACTTGTAATGTCACATCGTCCAATAATATGTTGGTCCATTTAGTCGTTCTTCAAAAGAAATAGCGACCCACATTGCCTATTATGCCAACACAAACATTTACCGAGAATCGATGTTGAAAATGAGGTTCCCTAATCGTGTGAGGATTTTCATCGGCCCATATGTGTATATTATGGAAATTCACTTGATCATGGGTAAACGTCGCCTCATCTGTTACATAAACATAAGCAGGAAAGTCTACTTGATTGGCACAGTGCCGTAAGAACCATGCAAAAACGCATTCGTTGATCACAATCCGGGGAAAAAATCTGTTGAATTGGTTGCAGATGATAGGGGTGCAACAGCTAGCGCCTTAAGATGCGATGTACGGTACGAGATGAGGTTCCTACTTGCTGTGCGAGTCGTCGAGTACTAATTGTGAGGTCCTCGTCAAGATTTTCCAACACTGCATCTTCAACATTAAGGTTCACTTGCTGACCACGTCCTTCTCCTCGAGGAATAACACTTCCCGTATCTCGCAGCCGCTGAACGCACTGTAGAATTGTATTTGCACATGGGGGGGGGGGTGACATTGTGGCCATCGTTCCCGGTACAACCTAGTCGCCGCGAGCGCATTTTCTCCGGCTGCACCATACACTAACACCATATCGACACGTTCGGAAATAGTAAATGCATTGTTTTTTCGGTTCATTGTAAAACTAGTTTGTGCATACACTAAAAAATTAAGCAAAGTAAGAAACAAGAATCTCGTTTTTAATGTAATTGGCACGTTATTCTTATTTTTTACTTCTTTATAAAAATTACACTGTCAATATCGTGGAATTACAAAATAAAAACTTTTGTCTGGAATCTTTCACTTTGTAGCACTGATGGGTCGATGCTTAATATTTAATAATTAAGTGAATAATGAATTCAATACAAATACAAAATCAGTTGACTGCACAAATTTTTTGACAAGGAATCAGGATCAGGAAGTTGTAGTTTAATTTCTATAGACACACCCTGTATACTTTCCAATATAAAACACACAGGGATGTATTAATAAACATATAGTGGATAAATTTTGCTTTGTCTTATCAAATGGTATATTCCTTCAGGGTATCCCAGATATATTAAAATGTGTTACAAAACAGCATGCACTATGTTATTGTGTCTTAAGCGATATTTTGTATTTTTGTTGTTTTAATATCATCTTTGACATATATCAGCGCGAAAACATTATTTCTAAAAGTATTGTGTTTTATTTATTTTTATTTTTGTATATAATTCTGATGTATTAATATTTATTAATTCTATTTACAAAAAGATCACTCGAAAAAACAAACCTCAAAATGCAGAAACGGCTAAAATCTTATCTATTGTGGCTAGCTTTTATTTTTGGTCTTTGCTAAAAATGATTTTAAAAAACAAAAATATATAGTTACAAAAATACGATGATATTTTTTGGAGAAATTGTCTATGACCGAGGTCCAATTGAATAAGTGATGTGCTTTCGGCAGTACAACCATAAGATTGTAATTTATCAATGAGCATATTGTGACAGATACAATCGAAAGCCTTGGTAAGGTCAAAAATATCGAACACACAAACTTACCCTCATCAAACCCACTGTTTATAAATAGTCAGCTTGTCTATTACAAGTATAGTTGACATATTACTCCTGAAACCGACTGATTTAGATTGAAGAGACTGCTATTATCAAAATATACAAGAAGTTGGTATTTTAATATTATTTCGTAATTTTTTGTATAACTTCATTGGAAATAACTTAATGGCTTTAAAGTTTTTAAAATTTAAGTAATAATATCCTGAAAAAAAAATATATTGGAATTTGTTTGAATTTTGAGCAATCGAGAAACCTAGAAATAACTATGGGCACGGGAATTAAACTCTAATAATGTTTTATTTTAATGCGTGGTAGTAATAGTTTAAATAACTATGTGGATTTCACAGGGTCTAACGACACTTACAGTGTACGATAATTCAATAAACAAAGAAATGTATATAAAAAATTTAGATACATTTGAAACGAATACACTGAAGATGAATTTTTCAAGACAAAACGTCTGATTCTGATTCAGGCTGAGGCAGTACAGTATTGGGAGTATTGAAGGCTTGAAAAAAATCTAATAAAATTTCCAGGGTCGTATTTAAAAAAATTAAGTTGATGATGGTTCTGGAGAGACGAAATGTTACATATAAAAATTAATTCTGCCATTCGATAGAGGGCAAAAAGTGGCCATGAGAAAGTGTTCTTCTGTTTTCAAAATCACCTCAAATAAGGCGGAAATGAAACACAAACGGATTTCCAATGACTTACAAATATAATTTTTTAAAAAAAAATCCAGAAAGGCTGTTCGAAAATTCGAAATTTAAAAACACCCTGCTGTACAGCACTAGAAACTGGTCCACTATAAAACCTGACCTTGCGCAAGGCAAAGCATGCAGTCGGCCACAGGCACGGCGGCGAAGTGTAATAATAAACGGACAAAAAATTGAAAGAATTTCACAGAAAGAAATACATAAAATTTTGTAAAATTTATTTTATATCAGCATTTCAACTGCTTTTGTCGCTATTGTTATTATGAATTAATAAAATTAATTTGTGGTTTTAATTAATAAATTAATTTGACATACTGATGTTACAACAACTGTTCAAAATTTTGTACACCGACGTGTAAACACATTCAGGCCCGTCTTACCCAGTGTCTACGAACTAACATAAATGTTGTCTTGCTTCACCTTAACACAAATGCTCCGGCATAACACAAATGTCTTGCTTCAGCATAAATTAAAACGGTATCCATCAACTCCGAGCTGCTATACACGTAAGCCATTTTTGATACTTGAAAAAACTAATGTAAACACTCGCAAAAACGTTAATACTAAAATCAGATTTCAGTATTCGGAATCGCCTGAGGTACGTGGAGAGAGAGAGAGAGAGCATTGCGCACAGCATATAAAATGTAGACTTTTCAGCATATCATTGGGTTAATAATATCACAGATCTAGGGGAGCGACTTCATTTCTCTATCTATTAAGATTTATTAAATTGCCTGCATACACATGCACACATCATTATAATGGACTTTGCAATTAAAACGTTACAAATGAATCGCTATGAAAAAAAAATACGTTAATGAAATGTTTACCAGAAATTACAAATGTTCCAATTTATGAGAATAGAATAATATTAGGTATTTATGTCAGTATCACATGCAAAGGGCTTATCAAGAAAAATATGTTTTTAATGCTTTCAGTAACGAGTATTCATTACCCGCATTATTTCGACATATGGCAGATGCTAAATGTATGATTTCAATATGTCGACTGACGTATGTGGTCGAATTGTACTTTTTTGAATAAAAAACAGCATCTGTAATGGACGTGGATTCAAGGTTACTCATGTGATTATTTTCTGTTTGCTAATAACCCATACAGGGAATTCGTTTTAAGATTTTTTCCTGTGGCTAATTATTTTACTGCCCGCAGCTGATAATAATGGGTGCTATGTGGGATAAATTAAAAAAAAATACGTTTTCGCTTATTATGTTATTATAATAAGGCACACAATGCGTTACATAATTGGATTACCTGATTTTTGAGTAAGTGTTATCGGCCGTTATACCTACTTCCCAATAACGTATAGAAAGGAGAAAGACAGATCTAATTATTTTATGACGTGACAAAGAAATAATTACTAAAGGACAGGATATTATACCTGCGTTGCGAGATCATTAAAAAACCGTCTGGAATCTGGATTGAGAATAGTCATCCTTCTCTAACTGTGATATTAGCTATGGATGATTTCTTTGTCTCGCGTGCACCTGTAGCGCCTTTTGGTTTACAACGGCGGCTGTAATTGACCTTAGAGTCTCCATTAAAATTTTTACACGTGATTTACCTCTTGACTACACCTGTGGATGGCTTTTATGGGAAGTGCCACTCTATTGTCTTTCAGTATCGACCGGAACGGAAGTAGACTAAAATTATTTAGTTCTGAACACTGCGTTCAAGAAGTTTTTAACATGTTTTATTTTCGTTGCAGTGTCATATACCTAATGCTATATAGGGCCCGACAAAAATCACAGGACGGCTTTGTAGTTTTTTTAATGAAAAAAAAGTGAGGATGCTTAACAGATTGGTAAGCGCTAAGTAATAGGGGAGAGCAGGGTAACTGTATGAAATATTTTTCAGTCATCCCAAACATTTTTACTTCTTATTTTGAGGAAATATTTGTGTATGTAGCCAATTCGTTAACTAAATTTTTCCTATAATTATCCCAGTAATTACAAAAATATATATAAAAAAGGACTTGTACCCATAAGAGTCCATTTTTCCATAATCACCCACTTATTGCGTATTCTTACCTCACACCTACACACACGTGTGTGTATGAATATATTTTTTAAATATATTTTTTATACAGGGTGTTTCAGTATTAAGTCGACAAACTTTAAGAAGATATTCCTCATAAAAAAAATAAGAAAAAAATTAAGTATAAATTTTTTTCCAAAGACGCTTCATTTTCAAAATATATGGCGTTAAAAATTTTTTAAAAAATTCGAATTTTTTTAAATAACTTCTAAATGAAGACGGCTATTTAAGCCAAATTTGGCTTCTTATAAGATACCATTTTTCCATAAAAGTAGAAGTCCCGCAAGCAACAAGTGGCGGAGTTATGGGGACTCAGACTCATTAAATTATAAATAAAATGAATACGGCCCTACTGAAAATAAAAATGATGCTTTTTTTAGATAGCACAGTTTGTTATTGACATAAAGTGTACATTCACTTTTTTTTCCTAACTCTTATTGTTTCATGGCAAAATTGATTTTTCGGAAGGAGGCTTCTGGATTCTGTCGATAAACTTTAAAATGAACCTCAACAAAAATTTTCGAGTAGGCTGCTGTCAATGTTAATTTGATGTTTTAAATGTTATTTTGCAAATTGTTGCATAAATTATCCATTATATAAAGCGTTCAAACTAATAATAAAAATAAGTTTAATATTGCTGTCCATATTTTCGAACAATGAATATGCTGATATGGTCTTTTTAAATGGTTTTTGTGATGGAAATTCCACGGCAGCTCGCAGTGAATACCCAGTAAAATTTCCTCATCGCAGACTACCAGCAAAGGAAACATTTTCAACGACATTCAGTCGCCTCAGACAAACTGGGTCTTTCGGTATTCCAACTTATGCTGATGGACATTTTACCCCACTTCGGGACGAAGTACGATCGAATACTATTTTAAATCATTCCCACGAGTGTCAGAAGATCTAGCTATGAGCTAGTTATTTCGTCAAGTTCCATTTGGAGGACTCTTCGGGCTGATGGACGCCATGCGTACCATATCCAGCGTGTGCAACATTTATTGCTTCAGGACATACGATGCAGGCGCCTGTTTTGTGATTGGATGTTACACCAAGCAGAGATTGATCAGTATACGCAAAAAGTAATGTGGACAGATGAAGTAACATTTATTCGAAGGGGAATTTTAAACCAAAGGAATAACCATATTTGGTCCTACGATAATCCACGGGCGGTAAGGGAATATAGTTTTCAGCATGAATTCCAATGTAACGTATGGTTGGGTGTATTGGACAACACTATAGTTGGTCCCTACTTCTTCCGCATCGGTTAAATGTTGACATGTTTACCGAGTTTCTTGAAAATGGTTTTAAAGATCTGTTAGAAGATGTTCCGCTTAATACTCTAATAAACAGTTGGTTTCAACTAGATGGTTGTCCTGCCTATTTTGGTAGAGGTCCTAGGGAGTAGATAAACATTAATTATCCCAGGAGATGGATTGGTCGTGGAGGACCTGCAGCGTGGCCCGCACGTTCACCGGACTTGACACCGATGGATTATTTCGTTTGGGGTGCTGTTAAAGAAGAAGTCTACGAGGTGCCAGTTGATACCCTAGAAGATCTAAGACAGCGAATAGTCCAAGCGTGTCGAGAATTAACTCCAATTCAGTGTCGATCGGCCACTATCTCCATAATTAGAAGATGTGCTTGTCTGCAGACCGGAGGCGCCCATTTTGAACAAAATATTTTTTAAATCATTTCATTTTTGATTCACTTTTCGCTTTGTCTAGGTATAATATTAATTAGTAATTTTTTGGTTGTTTCAATTTACAAATAAATTTTCATGTATTGTTTGCCATCTTATTTTATTTAAACAACATAAGTAAATGAAGTGACTACAAACCGCCTAAAAAAATTTAGGAGTATTGCAAGAGTCGTTACGTTGTCGCATTACGACATAGTCACATTAGATGTTAAGTACTTAAATATTTCTATTGTTTTCATCATCATTTTTTTTTTCTAAAAAAACACCCTATATCTCAAAAACGAAGCATCTCCTAAATAATTTTAATACTATTGGTTAAACCCAAGGGAAGGGGGGAGAAAAAGGCTTATTTGACTCACACATACTCGAGACTAAGACCAATTTTAATAGGTATTATATTTTTTTAGGTTTTATGAGAAACGTCTTCCTAAAGTTTATCGACAGAATCCAGAATCACCCTTCCGAAAAATCAACTTTGCCATGAAACTATAAGAGTTAGGAAAAAAAGTGAATGTACACTTTTTGTCAATAACAAACTGTTCTATCTAAAAACAGCATCATTTTTTATTTTTAGTAGGGCCGTATTAATTTTTTTTATAATTTAATGAGTATGAGTTCCCTTTAACTCCGCCACTGGGTACTTGCGGGACTTCTACTTCCATGGAAAAATGGTATCTTATAAGAAGATGTGTCATGTCAAGTTTAGCTTAGATACCCTTCTTGATTTAGAAGTTATTTAAAAAATTCGAATTTTTTAAAAAATCTTTAACGCCCTATATTTCGAAAATGAAGCGTCTCTGGAAAAAAATTTATACTTGATTCTCTTCTTATTTTTTTATGAGGAATATCTACTTAAAGTTTGTCGACTTAATTCTGAAACACCCTGTATAACAAACCAAATAATAACGTTTTTTATTTTCTCGCAATTATGTATTAATTTATTTATTTCAAATTCATTGTAAATAAACAAAAGTATTTACAGTACCTACCTATAAGTCAATAAAATTCTATTATCGGAATTACTGTAACAATTTAGCGCGGCAGGGGCGTGCCTTCAAATTTTTCGCGTTATTTTCAGAATATTAAAATATGTATAAGGTTTATACATAAAGTATCTTCAACTTTAACATGTTGACAACATTTCATCCAGTATTCGACAGTAACTGATGAAAATTCTTCCTCTGTCAGAGTTTCCACAGCTTTTAATTTAAATAAAACGTTTTTTATGCTACGTTTTTAACTTGAGCCCATTTTATTTCAATCGTATTTAATTCAGGATGGTAGGGTGGGAGCCTCAGTCACGTGCCTGTTGGAGTAAACGATCGAATTTGTAAACAATGTGTTATTTTTTTTTTGTTTATTAATTTCATACAGAGATCAAACTAGAAATAAGAAAAATAATAAACCTTTTGCTTTTCTCTGATAAACGTATATTCCCCTTACAACTAAATTAGATGCCCGTAAGTTTATTTTAATAGATTTAACACATTCAAGTTATTTTTAAATTTCTTAGTGACGTCTGATATATAAATGTCAAACACAAGTTATGTTTACCCCATGCTAAATATACCCAGCATGGAGGAGCGTTAGAATATGGTTTATGTATGTATATGTTCATATTCATAACCCGGTCAAAGTAGCTCAAAAAATAAGGGTAAGCTTACAATAATTCGCATAAAGCTGAAAATTGGTACGAATGTTGGGAACACCATTATAAATGAAATATGAAAAGTCCCCATCGATTCCACTTCTGCAAAAAAAAATATTCAAAGTCAAAGTTCGCAAATATGTTTTTTTTGCATTTTTCAGGCAAACAGTAAGTTTTACCATAAAAATAGGTCTGACGAAAATTGTAGATTATGAAATTATCTATAAAAATTATTCTTATATTTTTTTTTCGTAAGAACCACTATTTCTCGGAAATAGCGATTCAAAAAATTGAAAAAGCTCTGTTCTCCATAATATGCACACATTTCCACGCCATCTGCGAGGTAGTGTACTTGGCGCGTTTTTTAAACGTGGTTTCCGCGGTAAGACTATTTCACGATCTACTGTGGTCCTGTTTAATTAAATAATATTATATTAAATAAAAAATGGTACTATTGGAAATGATGAAATAGGTATGTATTATGGGTAATTGGGGAAAACTATTCGAACACCCTCATGTAAAAAGAAGATCGTCCTTATGATTTGTAGTAGTAGAGATAGATCGTTCTACAAGAAAGCCTTGTTCATATTGTTGTTCAAATTTCCGTCGAAGAAATGTGGTCCGATAACTTCATTATTAATTATTCCAGTCTAAACGGTTGCGGAAAATCTTCTTTGAAAACGGATTTCTCGAATAACATGAAGATTTTCGATTGCCCACACATGATCGTTGTGGAAATTGTTGATTCCATCTCTTGTAAATGTAGCTTCGTTACAGAAAAGGCTTCTTGAAAGAGTATCCAGATGATTGCTCCACCATTCACAAAGAGGAACTCTTTGGAGAACTCTCTCCATGGGGAGAAGTTCTTGTACCAGTAGGTCCGTTTTCTCGCAGTGTCTTGCACAGCCATCCTACTTTGTCCAGTAAGTACAGAAATTCTTCTCATACTTCTGCAGCATTGTTTCATCACATAACTTCTCTTTCAAAAGTCTGTTTAGGGAATGTACCTAATCGAAAAATTGTAAAAGTTCTATTGAACGTTTGCTTGTCTGGAAGACGGCGGTTTGGATATCATCGTTGATAATCCCTTACTGAGGCGGTGGTACTACCGTTGCAAGATCCATACACGAGAATCATGTCCGTTTATTCTTCATTTGAATAAATTAAAGGCAAGATTTTAACACAAATGACGCAAACCTAATAGAGAATTAATTGTCAATGATGTCAATTAATGAAATGAAAATCAATTTTTTTTTCTAAGCCTAGCCAAGTTGATAATTATTAAATTACTTAGCCCTCTAGTCGCAACATATGATCTGGCAAATTAATTCAAACTCGGATATTTCAGGAGCCTTTGGGAAATTGGGAACAGTGAATAGAATAATTTTTGTTTAAAATTAGTCATAGAATTCATATACGAAGTACATATCTCGGATACCTCGACGGCCACCCTGTATTTTCAACATTTAACATAACCTATATCAACCAAAAGTAAGTTAACGGTTTTTGAACCATCATGTTCCCACTGGGAGATAATATACAGGGTGTTTTTGAATGGAGTAGCATAAATGATACCAGTGAATTTACATTTCAAAAAAACACGATCGGCAAAAAATCGCCTTAGTAAAATGTTCACCCCGTGAAGAGATATGGGCCATCAAAGTTTCCAAAAAAATTATGAAAATTGGCTGTAATTTGAAAACCGAACGAGGTACAAATAACAAATTTCTTACAGATTGTTTACTACTACATATGCGAGTTTTCAACTATTTTTCGAAAATTTTAACCCCTCGAAAGGGGTTGAAATAACCTCCCCTCAAGCCATTTATTGCCATAACTTTTATATTTCGTAAAAACTCGATATCCAAAAATANAACCCCTTTCGAGGGGTTAAAATTTTCGAAAAATAGTTGAAAACTCGCATCTGTATTAGTAAACAACCTGTAAAAAATTTGTTATTTGTACCTCGTTCGGTTTTCAAATTACAGCCAATTTTCATAATTTTTTTGGAAACTTTGATGGCCCATATCTCTGCAGGGGTGAACATTTTACTAAGGCGATTTTTTGCAGATCGTGTTCTTTTGAAATGTAGCTCACTGGTATCATTTATGCTACTCCATTCAAAAACACCCTGTAGAACCAATTATTTCAGTTACTACAAATTGAGAATGAGTAGTTGTAATGCATAAAAAATTCATATTTGTGGAAGATATTTCTGTTCAAAAGTTTTGTGATGTTAGTATTATCATTTGAACATGGAATGAGCTGCTGTCTTTCGAAAAAGTTCCAGGCTGAAAAACACCGCCGCAGATTCTAATTAAACAACTATCAGAATAAAAGTGCCGTTTTTCAGAAGGCGCGCATCCCCCATTGTGCAAATGCAGCTAGATATAAGAATGAGATAAAAGAAAAAAAGAGTGACTCGGATATAAACAGTAGCAATTGTAGATAAGCGATGGCGGCGAGTTGAAAGGAAGCGGGTCCTGTATAAATACATGCAACTGAGTATTAGCGCGCGGCCCGAAGAGACAATGGCGGTGGGTCGCAAAGGCCTTAAAAAGGACCTTATGCACTCTGCTCAGTGGGTCTCCTCTTTGGAAATGTCCTTATACTGCCTTCTTGCCTTTGACCGCCGATACTCTCACAATTGTCCTCTGAGCCGCTTGCCGAAACAAAGGGATGTTCGAGAACTGACTGCGGTAATAACTCCTGATCGGGAGCGCGCGCGGTGATTTTGATGGCGGGGCAGCAGACGAACTTCCTGTCAAACCGATGCATTATTTGTATGTACAGGGTGAGCTAATTCCGATAATTTTGGAAGGTTGTTTTTATTTATCGAAAAGATGAAGAAAAACAGTTAGGATGTCGTTAACAGTGTGTAAGATCGGATGTTCTATTTACACAAGGATAAGTTTAGGCCATATCTTTTTAACGTTTACACTGTAAAAAAATCGGTGTGAGTGAAAGCTATAAAGGTACGGAGTTATTCGATTGAGTGAAATTATTGAGTATATTTTCACTCAATACTGAGCATTTTGATTATTTTATTCATTTGTATATTTATATATTTAAACTAAAACTGACTACTCCTTCCTTAAATAAATTCTTCACGTAAGCTCGTATTTGGTGCACTTGTACCTAAATCAGAGTAAATGTCCTCATTGCTGAGTGAGTTTAAATGTATATTCTCTAATCTCGACCACAGTTAATGTGGGCCCGTTAGATGGTCCAGAAAAGCGTAATCGCTAGGAGAACAGGCCTTAACCGGCGGCGGCGAGTCTCAGCTGACGAGTCTCAGCCAGGACAGGAGGAGGCCCCGCGTAGTAAATTAATTTCAACACCGTACCTATATCATTTATTCATTTTTGCACTCAATATTTAGTTAATTAAAAACCAAGTCTGAGTAAAAAATGACTCAATAATAGTTACATTTAAATCATATTAGAGAAAAAGTCAACTCTAAATTGGTTTTACGTACTCAGAATAGTCAAAATTGGCGCAATTAGTAGTTAGTAATAACTCGGATTTGAGTAAAACTCACTCATTTCTGATGCAATAGTTTCACTCAGTTGTACTCATACTAATAGAGTGAAAATTTCACTCAATCGGGTGTGGACAAAAATTGATACATTATTGAGTGACATACCGAGTGAATTTTTTTTTCAGTGTAAATTCAAAAGATCCAGAAAAATATCTCATTACAGCTTTTACATTTTTCATTCTGATTGGGATAATAACTTCAGATCGTGGCAGTCAACGAACTTTCTGTCAAAATTATGCATTATTTGTATTTCAATGATAACACAAAAGTTAAAATAACGTTTTTAAATATTTTAACCTACAATTGAGTAACCATTAAAACGTTACACTTATTTTACATACAAATGTTCCGCAAATCAATGTTACTTTTAGGGAGAATTTTGACATTATTTTAGTTTTTCAACAGTGAAATTAAACGTCCCATTTAGCACTTAACAATTTTTTATATGTAATATAATCTATACATATAACGTTTCCTATAAATTATATTCATACGCAGTAAAAAATCAATATAACACATATTTTAACAAGCTAACTCAAAAGTTATTTAATGTTATCAATATAAGATTTATTTGGCTAACAAATTGAGTGAACATTACTTAACGAATAGTGTTATTTCAACACAATTGGGTGTGGATTCGTTTCATCAAAATATATTGTGTTGATTTTGAGTGAAAATTTACTATTTATTTGTGTATTTATCAACGTTGAAAATTCGTGTAATTAAAGCCATTCTATTTTCAACTTTCAAAGTTGTCAACCAAATCTGCGTTATTTCATCATGTATCATGTTCTCGTTGAGATGCATATGATGAGTTAATTTCAGTAACAACTTTTGGGAGTTCGTCCCAAAAGGATAGAAAATCAGTAATTAGAATGTAGTGGATTGGATTTTCGAGGAAAATTGAATGACAAAAACAGCATCTCGATATCGATTGAGAATTAAAGCGTTTATCATTTTGACCATTTGTTTGAGAAAACATTTAATTTTTCTACTACGTTTTTCTAGCTCTTCAGAAAATAGGAAAGACCATATAAAATGTTGAAATTGACTCATGGCGGTACATGATTATCTATTATATTTTACTCTAATATTATAAATGTTATTTAAAAAAAAATCTATATACCGAAGTTGTAGATATTTTTTATGTAATAGTTTTCAATGAGTACCTACAACATGTAATGAAAATATATTCCAAATATTTTAAATTGAACACCTGCTGTATATTTTAACGTATTCTCTCTCTTATTCGTATTAGGTTTGATGGATCTACCTCCCGTAGTATTATAGGAGCTATATGTAAAATACTGTTTAAAAATACTATGTGTAAAATAGTATGTTATGTGTTAGATCGCCAAACACCACAAAGTTCTTTTTTTAGTTTAAATGATATCGCTCTCTTTCTTCAACAATTCTTTTTTTAGAGGAATATATGGTAAAGTAAATTTAAAAATTCCTTATGTGAGGCAAGGGCATTTTAATTGAATTATTTTTGTTAAACCAAAAAACTTGCTTTGAAAAAAGACATAGATTGAATATGTATAATAAGGAATATATTTCAATAAGTATAACAACTGTCGGTTTATGAACGAAAATAGATTGTAAACTAATTTAAAGTGAAACGATTTTATTTTCAGTACTGGCAAAAACAGACATCATTGGAAAACGAAAACAAATTATATTAAAGTTATCAAGCAACAAAATTTGATGAAAGCTGTATATGCACTGGATATAAATATAAATAAATCAATTGAATTGTCAGTTTTGCAAGACAACAATATGTATAAAATAAAATTATAACCTACAAGATCCCAAAGACTGTAGCAGTATGGTCTCTTTCTTTCTCATTAATCCTAAAAGGAAAATCGCGTTTAAGTTTTAAAAATAATTTTACTAGGATAAACTAACAAAGAATTATGCTCAGTTTGGGCCTCATGAGAGGAGATATGTAACATACATGAATGAACAGGAGACCCTTTAAGATGCATGAAGAAGTTAGTTTCAACAGACTACTTGAAGTCTGGTGGTTGTACGGACTCTTCATTGAGACGTAAGACAGTGTGACGTAATGGGTAACTAGTAGTAGTTCCATACAGGGGATCGACTTCTGAGTTTTAGTTAGGTGATTAAATAATATATGGAAGAGAGTCCGGGTTTTCCATCCACCATATTGGATCCAACATGTTGAACCTTGATCGTGGGTGACTATGTTCATCTTCACACAGTTATCAATGGAACATTTTCGGTTTGCCTAAATTTGCACTTTGCTCTCTGGTAATATTTCACATTTTTATTTTAACATTACGTATGTTAAAGAGTCAAAGAATCTATTTACCTTATGAGAACTGATGTCACATGATAATAAATAATATAAAATTAATATTCTATTTTCCTAGATATGTTTTTTAAAAATAATAACATATACTCACTGGTAGTCTTTCAGAAACTAAAATGTGAAAATCAGTTCAAGGAAAATCTGTTGGAATTTTATGGTTTCTTACCGTAATGTAATTTCTTTTAACAGAACAGAAACTTATTTTTTCCTTTTTGCCCACCCTTTCCATTTCCTCCTGGCTGGGTAGGTATATAATTACAACAGAAATATTATAGCGGTAATCAGTTATTTATCGTATTTTAGTTAAGGAAATATAGATAAACGGTTATATTTACTTCAAAACAGAATAAATGTGTAGCAATTTGTTTATATCATTGTGACATTAATCCGACACAGGTAATATCAAACAATTTCGATCATAAATAAATGGTTGTGGTATAAATTTTAATTGTTCAGCAAAAAGTAGGACAGATGGGCAGCCTGGTTTGAATTGAATGGTGATGTACGTGAATCAGCAGCCGCAAGCCGTTACAAAAAATACATACATAATTTTCAATTTAATGCGAATTATCCTTACTTAATTACATTCATATCAATAACAAACATAAAATTACGCGAAATAATAGATATTTTTATATGCATCTTCTTGAAAGACGTATTTACAAGACTTGAGTAAAATTTCGACAGTACTTTCATTACTATCCGTTATAAATGGAAAATAAGTTTACTCTTTGTATATTGTCATAATTGTTAGGAATTGTTAACATACTTAAGTACTATTTGCACTTTTACCAATTACAAAAACGTCAGATTGCAGTTTCAGCAAATTATTTATTTAATCTTATTTATTTCTAGTTCAAGTTTGAAATGTTTATTCAGCCTGGATATGTATTTGTAGCAGATACCGTAACCGATCATTTATTAATTCGATCTGAAACACTACCCACAAAAAACTGTTCTCTGGTAGATTAAAAAAGAAGTTACAAATTAAAACCGATGTAAATGTTTGGTAGAATCTCATGGGAGAATGAAGTATCCTTGGTTAGTTAATTATAAATACATTAATTGGTGATCGTTATCTTTGTCAAAAAAATTTAGAAAATAATCGATTCAGGAAACAAAGCAGGTGCAACGTGGAATCGCTCTGCTATATAGGGTGTTAATTAAGTATGTGCATAAACTTAAAGGGGTTGTTCTTTTAGTGATATCAAATCAAAAAGATTATTTAAAGATGGCTCTGCAAATCTGTAGTTTTGAACATTGTAATTTAAAAAATCAGTATTCCTAAAATATATCTGAACACGTTTGGTGCAGAATGCTGAAACTTAGGTTAAAGCTATATCTAATTCCATTAAATTGGGGTATAAATACGTGTACCAGTGGCGAAAATACCGGAAATTATTTTCACTAAAAATCACAGAAATTCAGCACAACTGAATGTTTGTAAAATTGTAACTACTTGTAACTCTTGTGGTATTTCAATACTCTGTTTATCGAAAGTTATCGATTTTTGGGCTTACGTTTATAATAACCTTTTGGACTTAAACTCATTTAGAAAATGTATGTGCACAAACTTAAAGTTTGTGTATAAAAACAAAAATGTTGATTTATTTTTTTCTTCCAGATCCGTCACAGGTTTGGTTGCTACGACGAAATTTCCCTCAGTGGTTCAAGGAAGGTTAGGCACTGTAATTGGGTCAGATTTGTCAGGGTGGCGAATGCGTTCAATCCGTCAGTCAATTTCGTCGCTACTAAAGTCCGAGGAGAGCCCGTCTATGAAGCAGTCAAACCCATCCCGCCAGACACAGAATTACTTGTATATTACTTGCCCGAGAGACCTGAAGAATTGTTTTTCGTTAGGATGCGAGCGTCCCTGTACAGACAGACTATGGACTCAATACTTGAAGGTAGGCTGTTTCTCTAAACTTCAGGTACTCTAAACAGTAAATAGACGCAGTGTTTCAATGAAAGTTTGTCAATTTTGGATTGCGTCTAGATAAACCTGTCAACTATCAGCAAAATGTAAAAGAATACAATATAAAGCATGGTAACATCAGAAAGAAATAACTTCAATCGTTTAGTCTATAGTGCAACTTCCAAAGTAATATGCAAAGGAACGGCAATGTTGATGTGAAAATAATTATGGCATTTAGATTTGTTTCTTAGATTTTTCGTGGTTTAAGTCAAAATATCTCTTGTTTGGAAAACTTTTCTGGTCTTGTATTTTTATACAATTGCGATTTATGTCTTATTTGTAGCATTTGAATTAGATGGAATATTGTTTTAATATTAACTTTTATTTTTATTATTTTTAAGTTTTAAGTTAATTTAAATTAAATTTTTTCTAAAATTTTCTTCTGATGATATGTTCTTTGACATCAACATCTACACCCAGAATATCTAGTAAAAATATTATATCTCACTCATTTTAATGAATTAAGAAAATATAAAAAAATAATGAAAAAAAAATTCGCAAACCTAACGTAGTATTGAGATAATTAAATACATAACGTAAATTTTCCTGTTTCTAACTTTTTTTTTTAGCTTAGCTAAATTTTGGTTTTGAAAAATATATGACTTTATGGGATGACAATCTTAGAAACATTCTTAGACTTGATTTAAATTAGCTTAAGGAGGTTTATCTGATTTGGAATTGACGAACAAATATTCATAAAAAAAATTAATATAAGCTTATTAATATGAAGACAATCCTCAAAAAAATTATGACTAGTTTAAATACCTAAGAGACGAGATATTAATAAAATAATTTTCCACGATTTAGTAGTCTTATGAGAATGCAGATTTTTTTTGGTTTTTCCACTTAGAATGCGCAACAATTGACGAACAGTTTCCACAGCAACTTGTATAAATAGGAAACCGATATAGCGGCAACGCCGCGGTCTCGACGTAGCGTATTATTTGAAATTCGCAGGTGTCCAAACAAACAGAATGATCGAACGGGAGCGAGCGAACTCTGAGCCAAGCGCGACAGCCAAGTGCAACGTTACCAAATCTAAAGGCTTACTACTTTAGTTACTAGCGAATCTACAGAAACTTTCGTTAGACTTTAGACGTACCTCCGTACACGATAAACCTCCTTAATACATTTCAAAGTAAAAAAAATAACAAAGCAAAAATTAAAAATATGTAATAAAAAAATTAGTTGAAAGAACAAATCAGTGCTTATCACGACAAATTGTCCGATTTTTTACATGAATGTTTCAAAATGTCACTGAAAAATGAAAGCTCGTAAACTTTTGTAAATTTTAATTGGAGTATTTTCTTTAAAGTTATATCTAGGACGCTTCGTTAAAAATATACAAGGTGTTAAATTTCAGAAAATATTTTAAATTTTTTTAAGTAATTTAAAAACTAGCAAGTGAAATAATTTAAAATTGGGCACATGTATTTATGTAAACATTGTCCAAAATCTTAGGGCTTTTCCTAAAATTTGCATGTTCCAGCGGCGGAGATACAGGGTATCGGTGGCATATTTTTTCTAAATAAAATAGTACGCTACTGCTTTACGGTAACAACCATGATATTTTCGGATTCGTTTTTCAATTTTCTACAAATTACTCCCTACTCTCTTATGTTTTTCGAAAAAAGACTGATTTTCGAGTAAAACTTAAAAAACGAACTGAGAACACACTTCGATATTCGAAATAATGCTTTTTAACTTATTTGACATAAGTGCATACGGGTTAATTAAAATGGAACTGTAACAAGTTTACAGTAATTAATTATTTAAATGTGCCAGGGACATGTCTATTAATTAATGAAATGTGGATTTCAATGTCATTTTTTTTTAGAAACTTAAGTAATGTTTTTACTAGATATATTTTTACTAGGTAAATATCTTGAGTATAATTCAAGGCGGGACAGGTATTTATTGCTTTGAAGTTGCTTGTTTGGCATACTTAGATGTTGATGTGATATATGACTTTATTAGTCACTAAATACTATTCTACAATGAAAGTTAATATGAACTGTACAAGCAACTTCTCTAATAACTCCTTATACAACTTCAAAAATTTTTATTCGAGCGCACGCTAGTGTTTATCAACTTGTGAACGTACAGAAATCTTCTTGTTTGCTTGTCTCCTCTCTGCCTCTCTAAAAGAAGGAGAGTGGTATAAGATTTTAGTTGAGGTTTCTGTTAAATCACAGCTGTCCGTCAAATTCGTTTCATTTTTGCATTTTTTTTATTTTATTGTCAGTTAATAACGACATCTTGCAAAAATGAAAAATAATACAGGCTAAGTTATTTGCCACATTATTTTATTATAATACTTGAAAAAGTGGCAAACACACCCTTTTAAATTAAATTACCATTTTTTAATTGCGCCTGCAAGATTTTACAGATAAAAAATATGTTAATTACATATTAAATTTTAGGATCACTCAAATTATAATATAGACTATTAAAGCAAATTTGATATATCGTGATTGTATATATATATATATTACTCTAGTATTAATATACGGCTTAAATTTCTGTATCGGAATAAGATTCAAATTTAAATGTGAAAATCTATGTAAGAAAGTTTCATAATATATTCTCTTAAATGAAAATATAAAGGGTGTTAGAAGTTTGACTGCCTTAATTTTAACAGACGATAGAATACATTAAAATAAACAAAAAAACCTTATATGACATGAATCCTAAACGCAACTATTTCCGAGAAAAATCTCGGAACTTTTGGATTGTCAAAATCTCCAACAAAAGTTCGATTAATTAAGGAATTGACATAACTGCGTGCATAGAATACTATAAAATACAATGTTTATCACTCTTTTGAACTTCTTTACGCTTAATTCTAAAAAATAATTAGCGTTGTAATAAATTTAAAATTCGATAAAATTCATATCGAACAATGTGACAACAGCGCGGCGGTTAACACGAGGTACTCAGCAGTCCAACAACTAGCAATACGCAATTCAGTTGGTATCTGGAATTTGACCGCGACGGAGTGTTTTTTGCGTACCACTATTTCCTTTTCTTGAGGTGTTTCTCCTTGCTTTTTTAAAAATGTTTAACATACATGATAATTTTCCAGCGAGTGCGCGAAAATTGGATTCGAAGGTGTCGTGCATCGAAAATGGTGGTGAACATTTTGAGCATATGTTGCAGTTTGATTTGTACTTGTGTGTTTAAAAATTACTGAATGTTGCTTTTTGTAAGTACCTAAATTATTTTTAATACGTATGATTATTTGGACGACGTGAATCTTTGGGTACTTTAATTACATATTTTTCAAATTCATAATTTGATTAAAAGTTAAGTTCCTGTTTTAAGGGATTCATAATTACTAAAATTTGAGCTAAAATTTAAGCACGACACTATTTTCGTACTCTAAAATCGATATATTTTATTTTATTTATTTAAAAACTGGAAAACAGTTGTCTTGAAATTTACCAAATGTTTTACAATAATAGTTGTTTGCATTTTTGTTATTCTAGGACAAGTCCGCCGCGTGCACACTTGGTGTGACATCAGTTGTGTAACATTAAGTTAAGTGCCGTTGTCACGTTTTGATGAAACTCCCTAATACTCGCTGTATTTTGAAAACTAATGTTACGCCCCTCTAATACACAACTTTTTTGTTCATTTGTGATTACTCTATCTCATGCTGAAGTAATGGCAGTCAAACTTCTTACACTCTGTATTTTGCTTTTGGTTTCTTGTGGTTTATAAGATAAAGCTATCGACATATTTATATGCAACACCCTATATAATATTATGGATTAGCCGCTTCGGAAATATTTAACGATTTGTTAAATCATTGACAGCTGAACAGTCTGTAAGAATCTATACCAAACAGTTTTCAATTGCAGATGAATATTTAATTCTAGGCAGATAATTTATTTCGTCGCAAAAATTATTTTACTGGTTTGGATGGAAAAAACAAAGCTAAAACTGGGAACATGTTCTTTTATTTAAAATTAGATAGATAGTTACTTTTTCTAATAAAGTTGTACGAGTTCATTAGTTTTCAAGACACAAGAATGAATCGATCACGTTTTTTAAAAATAATGCATGTGTAAGTATTATCTATAAAAAATATTTAAAAAAATCGAGATAATTTTTTTTACCCAAAATGTAACAGGATTTACACAAGTAACGTATTTTATGTGGTTAACCTGCAATAAATTTTGTTTAAATATCTTTTCTAATTTAACGTATATATTTTCCTTGTTGAAGCAATTTTTTATAAATTTTACTGCTAATGCTGTTTCGTGAATTAGTATTTTAATGGCCACGCAATTTAAGTTTTCTTAAACTATTTGTAATCACGATTTTAAACTTACCCACTACAAATTAACTCGGTATTTCATAGGTAGCTAAAAACTGGAGTTATTTTTAAAAAATCCTATGGGTAGCATTGAACAAATAGAGCCTCAAAACAATCCACCTGATAAAAAGGCGTAATTTGTGGGAGATGCAGACGCGCGTTTGGGATTTCTTCGCGTTCGGCATTGTTTTCAACATTCTCACGCACAACCTCGACCGAAACGTTCGTCTTTGCGGTAAAAAAAGGTCGTCTACAATATGCGGTGTAAAATATGTCTCTATTATAGCCGATTAATTATTTTAATTAAGGGAACAAAAATACCTGATGATAAAAGTTAGTATGTATTATTTTTTTTTTAAATTAGTCATAAGAGAGTGGAAAATATTATGTTGAATGTTAATGACAATTTTTGACTAGAGAACCTTTATTTATATATAGAGTTAAAAAAATATATATAATATTTCGAAAGTACTCCAAAGAAATAAGAGAAATGTTCATATGCTTAGCTTTCGAATGGTTCCAATGGGTTCACCAAATCAATTCAAATTTGGTACACGACATTATCTAAGTCTATGCAATTTGAATAGGTGATGACAAATGAGATAATTCAGGGGTGGATATTTAGGAACAACATTTTTTGAGGAGTACGACTATTCATAAATTTTCATAAAAAGTTGTAGAATTTTCTGAAAATTTTTCTAAATTACATAGAAAAGTTACTCTTTTCCATAGAAAATTCTATTTCTTCAAGAAAATTGCTTAATGGATTTTGGTCTTGTTTGTATCTATCAATGCAAGTTCTACATAATTAATTAAATGATGTCATGATGTCCTAAAGTATACAAAAAAATTAAAATCAAAGATGACTATGGGCCCTGATAATGTTCTTGCTTTTCTTATTCGTGATTGTGCTCACAGTTTACTAAAGCCTTTGAAAGCGATATTCAATTTAATTATATCAACTAATAAAATTCCTCAAGTATGGAAATCATCACGAATATGTCCAATTTTCAAGAGTGGTAATATTAATGACGTCTCAGACTATCGTCCCATTACAATCATAAATAATTTTAGTAAAATTTTTGAGTCCTACGTGCATGACATTTTATATAATCACTTTAGGAATGTGATCAGTGTTAATCAGCATGGTTTTGTGAAGGGTCGATCGACTGTGACAAACTTATTATGTATTACTCAATACCTGGCTGAAGCCTTGGATAATCAGGAGCAGGTGGATGTAATATACACAGATTTTTCCAAGACTTTTGATCGCTTACAACATGATATTCTCTTACGTGAACTTAACAAATGCGGCCTTTCATTTAATTTTCTAACACTTTTGCACTCCTATCTTTGTGACCGTCGTCAATACGTATGCTACAGGGGGTTCTTTTCACACAGTTTTTCGGTCTTGTCGGGTGTTCCTCAAGGATCGATCTTGGGTCCACTGTTGTTTCTTGTTTTTATTAACAACATTGTCGACAATTTCACTGTACCTCATCTTTTATATGCCGATGATATGAAGTTATACTTAAAGATAGGAAATTTACAGGACTGTGTTGTACTGCAGGAGAACCTTAATAGACTGAAACTCTGGTGTGAGTTGAACAAATTGCCCTTAAATGTGAAAAAGTGCAATGCATTGACTTTTTCTAGAAAGAAAGATGGTATCTATTTTCCGTACGATATTGATACTGTACTTCTTAATAGACCAGATGTTGTTAAAGATTTAGGAATCTATTTTGACCCTAAACTCACTTTTAAGTATCATATGCATCATATTGTGTCGGAGGCTAACAAAAGTCTGGGTTTCGTAATTCGCAATGCTCGGGATTTCTGCAATGTTGATACAGTTAAGTTGCTGTATAATTCTTTCGTTAGACCTCGATTGGAATATTGTTCCCTGATTTGGGCTCCAAGTTATGTTAGTTATATTGATTTGTTGGAAAGAACGCAGCGCAGGTTCTTGAAGTTGTTAAACTATAAAGACTTGAATGTATATCCTCCGGTAGGGTATCCGCAGCACTTGCTCCTCAAAAAATATAACTATCAATCTTTAAAATCTCGCCGTGATATGCACAGTGTTATTATTCTTTTCAAGATAATAAATGGAAATTTGGATATACCCGAAATTTTACAAAAACTTAACTTTAATGTTCCTTCTGTAAGCACACGGTCTAATGAAACTTTTTATTTGAAAACAGCTAGTACTAATATACTACAATATTCTCCATTATATGTTATGTGTAGAAATTTGACAGCTGTGCAGGACAGTATAGATATCTTTAACACTAGAATCTCTATTATTAAAGAATTATTTTGATGTTCTCTTTAGTGTTTCTGTTTGTGAAATATTGTTTGTGATCTACTCTGTGATTTCTTGCTTTATAGTATATGTATATGTATTTATTGTGTTCATTTTCTTATGTAATTTTTCCCTGCTCTATAAGTAGGTTTATCCCGTTGAGTAGGTGTAGATAATAAAATAAAATAAAAATAAAATAAAATAAAATAAATCCTACAGGAATTAAATCCCCTCTCAAATATCTCAGGTTGAGTTTAAATTGTTTTTCAACTGCTTCTGTATCAAACTTTTA
Source organism: Anoplophora glabripennis (assembly GCF_000390285.2). NCBI lineage: Eukaryota > Metazoa > Arthropoda > Insecta > Coleoptera > Cerambycidae > Anoplophora > Anoplophora glabripennis. Next base: position 647,498 of record NW_019416246.1, read on the forward strand.
AGATACCACCAAGTAAAGGAGCATGGGCGTGGTCAGGGGGAGCTAATTCTTGCTGCATGCAGCAAGTTTCAAGAATTACATTATTATCACTGGACTTATTAATGGTCGAAGTGTTTAACAAATTGTAAATGGCTTACCACTATTGTAGCTTATCTTCTGGTTGTCTTGGATTTGATAGCATCTTCTCTAAATACATATGGAGTAGGAAATAGTCAAGGATACGCACGCATTCTTCGTTAAATGTGTCTTACTGCCTATCGTAGACACTGACTCACAAAAAAGCATTTCCAACAAAAATACGCAAAGGATATTTGAATGAATTAAAATTAAACTATTTTTGCCATGTTGTTGCAAAAAAAGAAATGAAAAATAAATTTATTTTATATATTTTGGAAGTGAATGCAAATATATTAATATTTTTTCAGTGAAGCCGCAACAAATAGATAATTAATTTTTTGTAACATGTAGAGCCTGCATAGACAAGAACTTGACACTTTGAAATGAATTCATAGTAACTTTTTGATTCACTTCATCATTCAGAACTGGGCCAATCAGTTGGCTCTTATATATATAACATTTTTTATTTTGCTGATATTGCCTAATATTTATAGGTATAAATATAAACGTCTACCTTTCATTTCTGTTTCGTAGCACGCGATTATTCTAACAGTCTGCATTTTATTGCAATAATTGTGAATTTTAAAGTAAATATCTTATTGTAACGCATTAGTTACATTTACCGTTTTGCGTTGTTTATTCTATTTCATTCATATTTACTTCTGACAAGGTGTTCTTTAAGTCTACAGGGTGTCCCAAAATTCATGCAACAAAATTTGGTCATAGATTTTTAAGACAAATTTAGAGGACCCGTATTTATTCTTTTTGCCAATTGACCCCCTCTTTCGGAGTTACAGCCCCCTGAAATCTGCCCCCAAAAAGTCTTTTTTATATCTCAAAACCATGTTGTACGAGAATCACTAAATTTGATACACAGAGGTTTTATGGCATGTGGAATCTCACAGTGCTACTCTTTTTGGCGAGAAACCTCCTTAAGACACTTTTTCGTGGGCCCCCTTGTCTTTGGAATCAGAAAAATTTAGTCGCACATTTGATTTTTTTTTTAATTATTAGTTAGCTAGAAAGCCATTGAATTTAGAAACTTTTTTGTTTCTTGATATTTGTTTCGTAAAACGCAATGTTTTTGAGGAAAATGGCGAATCACGACATGCATTCGATCACATTTTGTCATTTTTCTCGAAAAAAGTATTAAGAGTCAAAAAGTTTCTAAATTTAATGACTTTCTAGTGGACTGATAATTTTTAAGAAATTAAAATATACAACCAAATTTTTTTGGCTCCAAAGCCAAGAGGGCCCACGAAAAATTGTCTAAAGGGGGTTCCCCGCCAAACCAAACGTAGCACCATCAGATTACACATGTCATAAAACCCCTGTATACCAAATTTAGTGATTCTCCTACAACAGGGTTCTGAGATATAAAAAAAGATTATACTTAGGGGCGGACTTCAGGGGGCTGTAACTCCCACTTGGCAAAAATAAAAAATACGGGTCCCCTAAATTTGTCTTAAGAATCTGTGACCAAATTTTGTTGCATGAATTTCGGGACACCCTGTATATCATAACTGCGGGCATTCATCCAGTGCCACCATTTTGGACCAAAAAACTTGAACAACAAATCTAAAGACACTGGTTTTCGAAATATGTATATTATCTCAAATACTGAAGAAGTTTGACATGGTTGGAATTTTGTACTAATGACATAATGCTGTCTACTATACAGGGTGATTCATTAACAATGGGAAAGTCGAAAGCTGAAGATGCTACACGTGAAATGGTGACCATTGGCGCAAACATGCCTTATCCGAAAGTTGATAGTTTCGGAAATACAGGGTGTTGAAAGTTAAAATTTTAAATCGTTTTTTTGTGATTATTCTCAAAATATGTAGGTTAGGAACTTGAAAATTTGATAAATATATATTTTTTAGGCAACGAATAAGATGCGTGTTGTAATTTCAGCATTGCTCGTAGAGGGCGCCACTTACGACCAATTTTACCGAAAATTTAGTTAATAACTTTTTACCCTGTATATTTAACATGAAACTTGATTCAAAACCTGAAAGAGCTATCATTTTTCCATTAATTATGTACTCTTGTTTCATTTCGGTATCTCGATCCGTTTTCGAGAAAAATCGATTTAACGAACACTATGTTTTGATAATACGAGAAATTAAAAGCGAAACAAACCAAGTGTTTCTTCGTGTTATTACAACAATTAACAATAAAACAAATAAAATACGTAATTATGATTTAAAGTAATTGTTCGAAGAATCCACCGTTGACACTGATACACTTTACACGTTTTCTGAGAGATCTTCGAGTTTGAAACAACATATTGGGATTGCGTCTGACTTCGTTGGCAGCGATTTGTATTCTTTGCCACAACTCTTCACACGAACCAATAGATTCTTCCAAATAGAAAAATGAAGAGGATTGAAGTCCGGACTTCTGGGTGGCCAAGTAAAAATGCTTCCACGGCTTGAAGAAGTTCCACTTTATTTAAGAAGAGACATGTGGTTCATGCACGACGGAGCTCCACCGCATTTTTCTTGGCCAGTGCGTGCATATTTAGATGCAGTTTTTCCAAATCGCTGGATTGGCCATGTAAGCATTTTTGCTTGGCCATCCAGAAGTCCGGACTTCAATCCTCTTGATTTTTCTATTTGGTCTCGAATGAAAGATATAGTTTACAAAGAATCTATTGGCTCGTGTGAAGAGTTGTGGCAAAGAATACAAATCGCTGCCAACGAAGTCAGACGCAATCCCAATATGTTGTTTCAAACTCGAAGATCTCTCAGAAAACGTGTAAAGTGTATCAGTGTCAACGGTGGATTCTTCGAACAATTACTTTAAATCATAATTACGTATTTTATTTGTTTTATTGTTAATTGTTGTAATAACACGAAGAAACACTTGGTTTGTTTCGCTTTTAATTTCTCATATTATCAAAACATAGTGTTCGTTAAATCGATTTTTCTCGAAAACGGATCGAGATACCGAAATGAAACAAGAGTACATAATTAATGGAAAAATGATAGCTCTTTCAGGTTTTGAATCAAGTTTCATGTTAAATATACAGGGTAAAAAGTTATTAACTAAATTTTCGGTAAAATTGGTCGTAAGTGGCGCCCTCTATGAGCAATGCTGAAATTACAACACGCATCTTATTCGTCGCCTAAAAAAATATAGTTTCACAAATTTTCAAGTTCCTAACCTACATATTTTCAGAATAATCGCAAAAAAACGATTTAAAATTTTAACTTTCAACACCCTGTATTTCCGAAACTATCAACTTTCGGATAAGGCATGTTTGCGCCAATGGTCACCATTTCACGTGTAGTATCTTCAGCTTTCGACTTTCCCATTGTTAATGAATCACACTGTATTTTGCGCTGGTATATTGTCATGTTCAATTATTAATATTAATTCTATTTATTGACATATATTTCCGAATGCGTTGTGTGTTGTATTACTACATTGGTTTTGTATCCTGTAACTGGGCATTTGCCTGTTGGGTATGCAGTGAAATAAATAAATAAATAAATAAATAAATAAATAAATAAATAAATAAATAAATAATAAAAGTAAAAATCAATTAGTTGATCTGTCTTGTTTATAGATTTATGTATCAGCTTCATAAGTGTTTCTAAATATAATTGTAAGTCAAACATTTTCAGCCTATATCTTGTATCTTGAAAATCGAAAGATTTAGTCTCTTGGTTCACCTTTGGCATACAATAATTCAAGGAACCACCCCCAGAAGTTATGGCGTAGACTTAAAATACAGTACGTATTTTTTATAGTTAATTTATAAAATTTCTGTATTTATCTTCTCGGTAAAAACAAATCATATCAATTTCAATTAATCATATAAATAGTTCAATTGTATGTCTTCTTTTGTAAGAGAGAGGCAACAATGTATTTTCATGTAGAGATATAACTACTGCAAGAAAATATTCAGATTCTCCTTAAATTACCTTCTTTAAAAAATCATAGAAATATATTAATTTCTGTAAAGTATCATAATTTGAAAACATCTTGTAATTATGCTATAATTAGTGTAAAAAACGAAAATTGCTATGTCGTATGCGCGTATTTATAAACTGATTACCATAATAGTCTAGTGTACACAACATTAAACAGAAATGTGATATAAATTCGAAACTATATAAACATATGTTAAACATAATCACGTCAAATATTTACAGAATATTTGACCAAATTCATAACTTTTCCCTTTCTTGAATTGACCCTCAAAACGTAAAAATTAAGTTGGTGCAAAAGTCAGGTTGGTTGTTCAAAATTTTAAATAAAAATTGTACACAGTAGCACTGACGTCTTAAATCAAGGCTTTTCAACGATTGTCGATCTAATAAATCTGATTGTGGAAAACCAATAGGAAAAATGCCATGTATTTTAAAATTTAGATATTTAACAAATTTTCTTTGTACTTCTTAGATAGATATCCTGTACACATGAATTACAGTTAGGAGACCAAATGGGTGCAGCATATTCAAGCTTAGATCTAACAAAAGAAAAATATAAAGCTTTTTGCGTGTTTGTTTGAACAAAATCATAGACTTACCAGCTTCAGATATTATTTTTTCAATATGTGAATTGAAAAATAACTTATCAAAAATAACACCGAGATCGCAAAAAGTGTTAGGTAGAGTTAAAGTAACACCGCTAAAATTATAGTCAAATATTATTTTTGATGATTTTAAAGTGTAAGCGATGTAACATTTCTCAGCATTGATATAAAGTCTATTCAATTGACACCAGTTATTAATTTGAATCAAATTATTTTGAAGACGTATACAATAATCGTTTTCAGGTTATCAGCATAGAGAAAGTAATTAATATCTAAGCAATTGGTTTTATCATTGATAAAACTGTTGAACAGTAGAGGCCCAAGAACAGATCCTTGTGAGAGACTTACACCCTTTAAGTAGAACATACTGAAATCTATTTGACAAACAAGTTGATCATACACAAGATGTGAAATAGAAGGACACCACAAATATCTCCCCAGATATGAATATAATTAATTTTGGCAATTATTTGGCAAATAAAGAAATGCTGTCGAGTATTATTCATAAGCACAGTTTACATTTGATAAATAATATATTCATATAAGACTTTTATTTTTGATCTTTATATTTAATTTTGACCGATTGCTGTAGTTTTGTATTTTAATAATAAAATTCTCCACTAGTGACAGTGGACACTGCACACGATATAAGATGGCATGCGTTAAGGTTAACGTGAATTTAATTTACAGCAACTTTTTTCTTTTCATGCGATATGAAATGTACGATACTGTAACAGAAAATATTTTTTTGTCATAATTATCCATATACGATTTATCAAATATGATATCGTTTATGACACAGCATCATCCATCAAGACTGTAATGTTGTATTAACATGAATATTTTACAGGACCGGACCATAATAATTTATAGATTTATAAAATACATCAGCGTATCAGTGAAGATAAGAGAAACAACTTTCTTTGGTCACAGAAAACATTTAAAATAAAAAAGATGCTTTATAAAACTACCTACGTATGACAAAAATATGAATAGCTCATCATTTCAATCTATTCACAAAATGAATGAAATTTTGAAAATATCGACAAAATTTTTAAATTACGTATTCAATTCCCTTTTCAATTTGCTTCAAAGTTGCCAAATATTGAGAAAAATGTGAAAATAAAAATTCTTTTCTGGATAAACAAAATATACATATCAACAAAAGCTGCCTAAAATAAAAGTAAAAAACAAAAAATAAACAATATATAGTTACATGATAACCTACTCGCATCGTTTTAGCAGAAACTGTTAAACTCAAAGATGCTAAAATCTTACTATCACTAATGTAACTATGAATAAATTTTATAATAACAATTTTATAACCTAATAATTTTGTGGCATTTGTATATACGAATTTTCAATCGCACTTGAAGCACATAAGAAATATTGTTTATCTTGCTTTTCATAGCAATATGAGCCTCAAAAAGAATGTGACCACCCTGCATTTTTAAAGCTCTCCTTAACATAAACCCGAGGTACTAAGCTGTCCAGCAATCCGCAATTCAGTTGGTATCTGGAACTGGACCGTGTCTGAGTGTTTTTGCGTACCACTATTTCCTTTTCTTGAGGTGTGCGAAAATTGGATTCAAAGGTGTCGTGCATGCATCGAAAATGGTGGTGGTTATTTTGAGCCTATGTTGTAGTTTATTTTGTACTGGTGCGTTTAAAAATTACTGAATTTTGCTTTTTGGTAAGTCCCTAAATTATTTTTTATACGTATGATTATTTGGACGACGTGAATCTTTGGGTACTTTAATTACATATTTTTCAAATACAAAATTTGATTAAAAGTTAAGTTCCTGTTTTAAAATATTCATAATTACCAAAATTCGAGCTAAAATTTAAGCACAACACTATCTTCTTACTATAAAATCGATACATTTTATTTTATTTATTTAAAAACTGGAAAACAATTGTCTTGAAATTTACTAAATATTTCACAATAATAGTTGTTTCCATTTTCCAAATCTGCCGCGTGCATACGTGGCGTGCATAAGCTGTGTAGCGCTGTTGTCACGTTGTGAAGAAATTTCTCAATATTAATACTGGCTAAATTTTGAATATTGTTAATCTTACGCCCCTGTAATATACAATTTTTTTGTTCATTTATAATTACTCTATCTCATGCTGAAGTAATGGCAGTCAATCTTCTTACACCCTGTATAAATTACGGTAATTTTTTGTTTGGAGAAGATGTTGGTGCCATATGTTCAATCGAAGAATATGAAATTTTATCATTTCTACCAGGTCTTCACATTTTATTATATTGTGTGTAAAATTTTGTACAAAAATTTTATTTATAAAGATATGACTAAAAAACCGATTTTTGGAGCTACAAATATATATTTATTTGCAGAAAATGATACGTGACAACTTTTCTGTGGTTCATGTATTCAATTTTTTATTTGATCTAGTATGCATCGGATACAATTATTAATTACTAAATTATTGATACAAAAATAAAAATATTCATATATACCTGCGCACCATAAATGTGTGATTCAAAAATTTCCAAATTTTAAATAGTAAGCTTTGCAAAACTGAAATAATTATTGTTTTGTGAAAAACAAAAAATTGTATTGGGGCGTATTTATTATTATTTTTTTTTTTTGAAAAACTAGTCAACTTTTTTTTCCAAATGGCAATATAGGTTTTTTTAATTTATTATTGTGCAGAATTCTATTCTGAATTCAACGATGCATATAAAGTCTACTTTTGTGAAACATGTATTACAGAAAAAGCATGAAAATATTATTTAATACAGCATTATTAGCGCGCTTAGTTGACAACAAACATATTTTGACTAATCATGTATGCCTGGAAAACAAAAAATAATACAACAAAGCAAGTAAATGTCATTTTAGCGTTCGTGTCCCAGTTTTTTTATACATTATACTCTTTCTGTGTCATTTACAGTAGGTTATTTATTGAAATACATAAGCTCAATAGTGCAAAATATAAGTAATAATCAATGACATGATTAAGATATACTTTCGGTGTAATAAAAATCATGGTGCAGGAGTCCGCCTTTACAGAGAACTATTTCTTCACAGAGAAGTTCCAGAACCACGTAGATTTGTAAGACTTGAAGAAAATTTGAGAAACTATGGTGCTTTTAAGAAANATCAGGTAGATGCCGTGTATACCGATTTCTCCAAGGCCTTTGATAAAGTACACCATCCTACATTGTTCGTAAAGTTGGAGAATATCGGTATACATGGAAATCTATTAAGATGGATAAAATCCTATTTAACTAATAGGTGCCAATGTGTGTCTATCAATAACTCTACGTCAAATTTTGTTCACGTTACGTCAGGTATACCGCAGGGTTCTCATTTGGGACCTTTGCTCTTTTCTTTGTTTATTAATGACATTGGCTCCTGTTTCCGCTACTCTGAGTATGCACTTTATGCCGACGATCTGAAAATATTTTCAAGAATTTCATCAATTGCTGACTGTCTGAATATTCAATCTGATCTCGACCGTTTCGCCAATTATTGTAATTTTAACAAATTGTTCTTGAATATTAATAAATGTCAATTCATTAAATTCACCCGTCTAAGAAATAATATTGATTTTAATTATAAGATAAACAATACTCTGCTACAAAAAGTGGATTCCATTAGGGATCTGGGTGTTACTTTGGATTCTAAACTGTCCTTCGAAATTCATGTTGAAAATGTTGTGCGTAAGTCTTTGCGCAATCTTGGATTTATTTTACGTGTAACCAAATCCTTTCGTAATCCCAGGTCCTTAATCTTATTATATAATTCCATGGTCCGATCTCATCTTGAGTTTGCGACTTTAGTGTGGAATCCTCAATATCTTAAATATATCGAACGTTTAGAAAAAGTCCAACAAAAGTTTATCTATAACTTAAACTATCGATTTAATAGGCACTTGCTACCACTAAGCTATGATTCGAATCTGCAGCACTATAGACTGTTAAAATTATCATCCAGAAGACATATCGCTTATGTTCTTTTTTTATATAAATTATTTACCGGGAAAATTCACTGCAGCTACATTTTGAGTTCACTATCATTTAATGTTAAACAATATATTTCGCGCTCCTCAAATTTATTTTATCACTCTGCGTATGCCTCCAATGCTGCAAATAACTCCCCTTTTAGTATGTTGCAAAAAATTTATAATTTGTTTTTTAATCATATCGACATTTTCAGCCTCTCCTTCAACTCGGTTAGACGCCAAGCTTGCTTGGTTTTTACTTGAATGGTTTTTATCTTCTCTTTTTTCTTGTTGTGCTTTGTTTTTTGTTTCTTTTGCCCTTAATCATATCATTATGTCAAAACTAGGTAATTACTTATTCTTATTAATATTGATTGCTTATTTATTGTATTACTATGTATATTGTATTATTGTAACTTGTTATTCTTATTTGATTTTAGTTTTGTACACACACTGTTATTATTATATTTTATCTATAGTGCACCCTGTAACTTGTATTGTTTATCAATATGTCGGGTTGCCAAATCTGTAAATAAATAAAAAAAAAATAAAAAACACCTTTTCGAACCGCTAATCCACAAACAAATTTTGACCTATCGTATTATCGGTCACTAACCTAGTTTTTACTGTGTTTTTGATACGTAGTGAACTGGAAGGAGTAAACATATCATTTTACCTAAACACATGAATGAATAAAATATTTTTAAATATTAACAAGTATTATTTATTTGTTAATAAAAAACAAATGTATAAGGACAATAATTGTTTTTGAATGTTAGGTTATTACAATTCAGTATTTTTAATGTTGATAACGTTTTCACTATGTTTTATAATTGAATATTGAGTTTTTAGTATTATGTTCAATTAATTATTCAGTTTGTAGTACCTATAGGTTTATAGTACGTGTTGTAGTGACTTGTTGCTTTTCAAAGAGTAGTATTTAAAATGCCAGTGCGGCTAAAACAACACTCATCTGTCTATAGAACTTTGTTAATAAAATTAGGATCCGCTGCACTTTGATTTTGAAACCATTTGCAAAATTCAAGGCGACTGGGGAAATCAGCTGTTTCGCTTCATCGTTTGAACGCTCTGTGGTCCGCCGATGCGTTCCCGGTCAGAAAATATGATACGAAGTAGGAAGCCGAATCATTTAAAAAAGTCGAGTAATTTTTTTCGATTTTCTGTTTTTATTAGGCCTCCCGAATACGTGGTTAAAATTAATGAATCACCCTGTAGAACTATCTCTAATAAGTTCTCTAGACTCTTTTGGTCATTCTCTATCATTATTAGAGATGGGTACACCTGTTAAACTGTATATCACTGTAACGTATATGAAAAATATACAGGGTGTTCAGTAAAAACTGTATTTGATTTCGAAATACAGCAATCAATTGTTTTTCAAGTATAGTCACCGAGTCCCTACAACTTAAGCTCATACTATTTCTTTCTAAGTACGAAAGTTAAAAATTAAGGGGGATAGAATGTTATGCGAATAACCCTGTACATTCCCCAATAACGGTAACATTAAAACTAAAATAAGCGAATCACCAAATCGTCAGTACTTTTATTATTTATTTTGGCTATAACTTATTTTTAGCGTCATTATTCTGGTTAGCCTTTTTTGGAACGGCCGCCGTTATATCTTAAAGACAATCAAAATGTTAACTTGTGCAAAATAGGCCGTAAATCCGTCAGTAGTAGCTGTGCCTTGCACTTTAAATTAGCTATTGTTTCATAGCAAGCATGTTGAGGATGGGCAGCATCTTTGGTTTTTGTGTCCATCAAATTAAATAATTAAGACAATTTATTAGCCTCATTTTAATATACACGGAGGCAGTTTCGAAGGAGACAATAGCTTTACATAAATGAATAAGAAGCAGCCATTTACGAAATGACCGCGTCTCGGTTTTAACATACATATTCGAAAGTATATTATATTAGGCATGATATATTTACAAAATGCGCGCCACTAGTACTTACCAAAGAAGTAAAGAAAGAACGTCATGCGTAATTAATTAACTTGATTTGATTAGGTATTGTTATAAAAAAGATATGTCGGGTATTAGTTTTATTTATTAAGCATAATGTGTCATTCTTGATTCGATTTATAATTTTGTTATATGCAAATTTTAATGCTTTTACACTCGCTGGTGATGTTCAGATAATAATAATAATAATAATAATATCTCTACTCCTCATTCTAATTACGAGAATTAGCCCAGAAGTCGGAGACTTGTGTGGGAGAGGAGGCGGCATATTATTATTACGCAGGCCGCATTTGCGCCCAGGAACGACTTATGTTGGTAGGCCCTAACCACCATTCAGTGCAGGAATGAGGGAAACCTGGAAAACCTCATTAATTAGGGGGGTGGTCAAATGCCAACCGGTGTCAATCTCTCACATTGACCCAAGCCAACATTCTTCCACCCTACCATACCTGCACAGAGGGTGCCAATCCTCCGTACAAGCATAGCTAATCTACG